>NC_081560.1:76306500-76395342 GCF_022355385.1 Mustela nigripes | reverse complement strand
ACAGGGCGCCTGGGTGGCTCAGTGGGTTAAGCCGCTGCCTTCGGCTCAGGTCATGATCCCAGGGTCCTGGGATCGAGTCCCACATCAGGCTCTCTGCTCGGCAGGGAGCCTGCTTCTTCCTCTCTCTCTCTTTCAGCCTGCCTCTCTGCCTACTTGTGATCTCTGTCAAATAAATAAATAAAATCTTAAAAAAAAAAAAATAAAAAATAAAAAAAACAAATGTACAAACAATCATAAACCAAACCTGCTTAGAAATAGTTTTTCATCTCAACTAGTACTAAATTAAAAACTTGGTCAAATATTTAGCCCCTAGTATACATACAGATGGATTCTCTGTGTGAGTGAAATCTGAATAAACAGAACAAAATAGCTAAAACAGCCAAAGTGGCAAATTTAAGGCTCAGAAATCTGGCTGCCTCTAGGGTATAATTGCATTTCTTTCCAGGGAACCTCACACCTTGAATTAATGAGAACATTTAGATATTTTTTTTTTTACCTTTATCTCCATTTGATATGTAACAGACCAAAAAAGACCAAAAAAGAAAGTACTACAAAAAATGGTTCTATGAGTCTTTACCACAAACAATCCCAGATTGACCTTTTTAGTATACAGATCAACTTAAGGACACAGCAGTTTCCTTGTATATGTAAAGAGACCACATTTAAAATGGTTTACAGTCCGACAATGTTATGTAATTCTACTAAATTAATAATAAGTTTTAAATGCTGAAACACCCTATAGAAAATAAAAGAAACCTATAATTCCTGCCTAGACAGGCTGTTAAAGAAATTATTTTCCATTTAGGATAACTCAGCAACTTAGTCAATTGCCAAATGAACCAATGAATTTTAACAAATAGAATTTGTTCTGGAAGTTTATTTACAAATCTTATGGCTTGAAAACTGAAATACATTATTTTCTCAGCTTAAAAACAACGCTAGATTTAGTCTCTAGGCAGGCCACTAAGGCCGATTTAGTGCCCAATTTAATACATGCAGCATATTCTATGATTACTAAGGAACAGAAACACCTTTTTCAATATTGATTTTCTGAAAGAGTTCTGACTTGGAACTTGAAAAATGCATCATCCCCCTTTCCACTGGCACCTAGGACTTCCAACTTCTTATATATTCCTCTTCCTAATATTAAGTAGAATTAACACATAAAACTATAAATTGCCTTTATCTTGTTAGTTGCCTTTATCTCCCAGTAGAATGAATGTAAGCTTCAAAGGGCAGAAAGAACACTAAAGAGGCAGTTCTCAACAGAAGGTGAGGACAAGGAGTAACTGTATAGAATGAATATTACAGTTTGAGAGTTTGAGTGGGAAATGATGGTACAAAAGATATGAGGTAAATGAAATACAATTAGAAACTCCAGAACTGGAAAGCTATACAAAAGCCACAGTTCAAATATAAGGTAATGGCTTCAAATTGGATTAAACAGGCTTTGAGAAACAGAATACAAAATAGACAAAAGATTAAGAAGCTGAAAGATAACAAGGAAACAGTACTGAAGACATATGTTTGTTCTCCCAACTAGAAAAAAAAAAGGCAATCAGAAACTCCAGGAGATAAAAACTGTGTGCGACGATTGCTTTCCAAATATCACAGCGACCAAAATGTGGCACAGTTTTTAGCAGCTGGTAGTATTCAAATGGGAAGAATGCATTTGAAGTTGATAGTAGACAGAGGGATCTACCTTTGGAATTCAAGAGAACAGGATATAAGCTTAGCAAATTAATTTTCTCTTTACTGAATAATATTGGCATAGCTGTAAGCACATTTTATATTAGTTATCAGCTTTAAGAATTAACCTACAGACAAAACACCATGTCTAAAAAAATAAAAGAATCTGAATGTTAGTCAACCTTCAATGACATAAAAGTAAATGTGTATCTGACAATAGTTAGGAAATAGGAATGGGGAAATTAGGTGGTCAGAGAACAGGAGGACAAATAGTATAAATAATACTATATAGTTAGAAACTTCCTCAAGAAAAGAAACTAAAAAATGATGGTATAACTGCATTCGGAAATTGGTTGATAGAAAATGATACACATGAGTTAATCCTCTTCTACCATAACAGGAAAGAAACAATGTTTTTTCTAGAATTGATCAATGAAGAGACAGCAGTATAAGCATCCTGTTTCAAGATACTAGAGGACCCCAAAGAGAAGACAATTAAAAGGGGTTGCCCTGCTGAGCAGCATGGATGCTGAGATAGCTGTATTTTATTCTAGACGTTTAACCATTTGTAGGCAATATCTTGATTTTTACAAATATTTTAAAAGATAAAAAGGAGATAAATAGAGTACAAATACCCTCAATAACATGTGGGAGAGGCCCAGTATGAGTTCTGAGCAGGACTGTATGAGCCAAACTATAGTATGGAATTCCAGAAAATCATATCCTTCAGAAATATGCAAAAATCATAGAATCAGAGAAAGGTGAAAGCCCTTTGCTTGTCTTCTGTCCAATCCTACTCAGAGAATCCAACCCGACTGATGATTCGAGCACCTTTTTAGAAGCATCTACCTACCATTTGGGACCTACACACCTCCTCAAACTCCAAAGCCATCAACAGTTAGTCTAACATCTCAAAAACAGCCTCTTCCAGTCCCCACCATAAAAGCATTCTTTCTAGTAAACTGCTTCTCTGTCAGAGTAATCCCTGCAGTTCTCTAGGGACTTTTATCTATGAAAATCACCTTTGCTGCACAGATGAAATCTATGTGCATTATCTAGTTTTTCTAAAATTACTCTACTTATGGATTCCACAGATATCATTCTTTTAAAAAAATAAATTGCATGTATATTAGAAAACTAGAAATTTTAGAAGAGAGAAAAAAAAAACCAGGATAAAGAATAATGTGTTGACATTTTAGATAGCATGGCTAGGGACTTTATTGTAAAGATTGAATGGGGGCTCCTAGACAGCTCAGTGGGTTAAGTGTCTAACCCTTGATTTTTGTCTCAGGTCATGATCTCAAGGTTATGAGATGGAACCTCATGTACAGCCCTGTGTCAAGCCCTGTGCCTGGCTACTTATTGGGCTTCCTGCTGGATCTGGAGCCTGCTTAAGATTCTCTCTCCCCCTCTATTTGGACCCCCCCCCCCCAAAAAAAAAAGACTGAAGGAACTGAAGCAGTTGGGCATGCAGAGTTTGCAAAGAAAGGAAATAACAGGCCCCAAACCCTGAGACTCTGAGGTATGGTACATCTGGTGGTCTCAATAACACTGGAGTAGAGCTGTGGGAATGGGCCATATTTAGAGATTAGGTGTGAGATAATTTGGGGATGGTGGGAATGAAAAACCAGAAAAGATCACAGAAAGTCTTGCTGGGCATAGTTAAGACTTTGGGTTTGTTCTTTTTTAAGACTTTTTTTTACATTTATTTATTTGAGATACAAAAAGAAAGAGAACAAAAGCAGGGAGGAGGAGCAGAGGGAGAGGGAGGGGGAGAAGCAGATCCCTTGCTGAGCAGGGAGCTGATTTAGGGCTCAGTCCCAGGACCCTTAGATCATGACCTGAGCTGAAGGCAGAGGTTTAATTGATGGAGCCACCCAAGTGCCTGGCCAAGACTTTGGGCTTTTCTCCAAAGAAAGGGAAAACATTGGAGATTTTTGAGCAGTAGAATGACATGAATGTGGTCCCAAGGTCTACTGGGTTGACACTATCTGAAAATGTGCAAAAGCAGAAAAAGGGAAACCAGCACTGGTGATGAGAAATGGGTAAATTCTAGTTTTACTCTGAGGGTAGAGCTGAGAGGGGAGAACATTAGGAGTCAAGCAATAAATCAAAAACTTCACAATAAAAACTGGATGATTAGAACTGAGATATGGAAGACACAAGGAGAAAAAGGCCTTAGAGGGGACATATCAGATGTTCAGAAATACTGACTAGAACAATTATTTGTAGGTAAAAAGAGTTCATATTTTCACCATAAGAAAAATCTGGATGAATCAAAATTTTCTTCTCTTTTTTTGATAAATGAAAACATGCTCATTTTGAGATTTCTAATGTTATTAGTCATATTGGTTTTTAGAGTGGTTTACTAGGCCCATCTCTGGAGTGCTGCTCTCCTGTCCCAAATATGTATTGTAGAAGAATCTACCTGTAATAAAGCAATTAGGCATGCAAATAAGCAGCTCATTTATTTTGGTCCTGGGGAAGTATCATTAATCAAATTTATGAATGCAATGAAATCACTTCTTCCATGTTTATTAAAAGTCATTACGAAAATGTTATCTCTGGGCTCAGCTGACAGTTTTAAACTTAATGTGGCTTTTAATCAATGGCAACAAAATCAATTATGTCACCACCAGGCACCTTAAGGAAGGTAAATTACTACCAATCAAAAAGTGTCCCTTAAATTTATATTATCAGAGATACCCATTTTTTAAAAAAAGTAAACTAGAACATAAAAGAAGGAACTATAACCACGTTTACCTGTAGGTCATGCTGGGTAGTAGAAAGGACCCTCATGTAGGAGAAAAAAAAGCAGTCTGATTTCTATGGTCGGCTACATACTAGCAGTGTGATCCTTGAAAAAGTCACCTGATTTTACTGAGCAGTAGATATCCATTCTTTACCATGCCTTCTTATAGCTTTACAATATAATATAATTGTAACATGGTATGAATCCTATAAATTACACTTAAATGTTTTTATAGATACAGGAAATTATTTGCATTTTTCTCAAAGAGTCCATTTATTTACTCACTAAAACATTATTGCTTGCTTAGTGCCAAACTTTGAAAAGATCTTCATTTGCATGGGAAATTCATTTATGTGGTCAAGACAAAGACTAGATGGGTGAATGGACAGATAGGTGAATCAACAAATGATACTGTGGAATAAAACTGCCTTATAAATTTTAAAATGCTATTCCAATGTTGATTTTGAGTATTCAAGTGAAGTATCCACCTGCCTTTATAATGTATGTTTTCCTCCACAATAATGGAAGATAATAGATTTTAGATTTTAAAGGAGTCTTGATAAGTCATTAGTTAAATTAACCTTGGGCTACAATGCCATCTTATAAGGAAAATTAGTATGTTTTTTAATTCCCCATCCCAAAATATATCCAGCCGTAGTACTTAGTACTTTCCATGAGAGGATAAACAATATTATGAAATGACAACATTAAGATTCTCCAACTATAGGGGAACCTTGGTGGCTCAGTTGTTAAGTGTCTGCCTTTGGCTCTGGTCATGATCCTGGGGTCCTGGGATCGAGTCCCGCATCGGGCTCCCTGCTTGGTGGGGAGCCTGCTTCTCCCACTCCTACTCTCCCTGCTTGTGTTCCCTCTCCCTCTCCCTCTCTCTCTCTCTGTCTCTTTCAAATAAATAAATAAAACCGTAAAAAAAAAAAGATTCCCCAATTATAAAAAAAGAAATAAAGATATGCCCTAATCTTAATATAACCCTCATTAAAATTTCTTAAAAAACAATTAGTCAATAAACAAATTGAAATTCTCTTATAAATCACAGTAAAAAAAAAAAAAAAAAGTAAATCTTCCTGCCCTTAAGAGTTAAAATCACTAAGAAATTATCAGTCCAAAATTAATCCTCACCAATTTCTTATTCCACTCAGTCTCAACAGAGTGAATTCCTGATGCTGGGGAGAAGCAGCTTTCAGCAGCTCCAGTCTTGGTAATTCTTTTGAAAACTCAAGAATGAATACATTTATCACAAAATCTCTTACAAGATGTACTTTTAAAAAGGTCTAAAAATAGGCTATATAAGATTATCACCGCATTTGCCCATATCCATGAAATTCAGAAGAAGAAAAAAAAACCCACATTACCCAGCTTCTAAATGTTATCACGAACAAAATTACGCATCCAAATTTAGGATTCAATAACACCAAATATCACAGTGGAGCCTCAGTGGATATATGAGGGAAGGAAAGTAAATAAAGAGAATTTTGGTGTTGGTTGGCCTGGCCAAGATGCCACTCAGTCTGTTAGAGATGCTCAGAACCCACAACCTTCAAGAATGAACTCAATTCCACCAAATGGGTAATGATAGTAGAAGTTTATCAAGGAGGGTGGGGGGGAATCATCCATTCCATCCCTATCCTCAAGTTGCTTATATATATATGTTTATTTTTGCAATGGTTGGAAAACTGCAGTAGTGGCAGGCTCAAACATTTTAGGTGCTTTTCTTTCCCATTCAATATATTCAAACCTTAATTTTCCTATCTCCTTTGAGTTTTCCATTTCTCGAACCCCAGTGTCAGCACTGCTAAATGACTTGTAATTCATCCCTCATGTATTTCATCCCTCTGTCTCATTTACTATTTCTACTGCCTCTTCTTATAGGACACTTAGGTTTTAAGTCTGTCTGTTAAGACAGGGTTCTTCTTCCCCAAAGTTGATTCGAATGGATAATCATCATCACAGACTTTGCATTAGTTTACTATTAATATTCATGCCCTGTTCTTTGTAATCAAGGGAGAACCAAAAGAGCTTCTCAAAACACTATCATTTATCTCACACCTATTAGAAGTGGCTAGCATCAAGAAGGTAAGCAATAACAAGTGTTGGGGAGAATGTGGTGAAAAGGGAACACTCGTACACTGTTAATGGAAAGCAGGTAGGTGCAGCCACAATGGAAGACAGTTTCCTCAAAAAAATTTAAAATAGAATTGCCATTAATCCAGCTGGGTATTCTACTGCTGGTATTTATTCAAAGAAAATGAAAACACTAATTCAAAAAAATATCTCTGCCTCTATGTTCACTGCAGCATTATTTACAACAGTCAAAATATTTAAACAATCTAAGTGTCCATAGGTGGGTGAGTGGGTAAAGAAGATAGATACATATAATACAGATATAACTAGATATATAGAAATAATAGAACACTGTTCATCTATTAGAAAGAATGGAATCTTGCCATTTATAACAACAAAGGTAAACCTTGAGGACATTATGCTAAATGAAATAAATCAGACAGACAAAGAAAAATATTATATGATCTCACTTATATGCAGAATCTAAAAAACAAAACAACCAACCAAGCTCACAGATACAGAGGACAGCAGGCTGTTGGTTATTAGAGGAGAGGAAACTGGTAGGCTGAGCTAAATGGGTGAAGGGGGTCAAAATAAAGTCATGGGGATATAATGTACAGCACTGTAACTACATGCTAATAATACTGTATTGCATTTTGGAAAGTTGCTAAGATAGTAGATCTTAGAAGTCCTCATGATAAGAAAAAAAATGTTAACTATATATTTTTAAGATGGATGGCAACTGGACTTAATATGGTGATCATTTTTCAGTGTATACAAATATCAAATACATTGTACACCTAAAAGTAATGTTAATTGTCAATTTAATTTTTAAAAATTAATTTAAATAAATTTTTAATTAATTAAAGAAATTTAAATGTCAATTAAAAAGAACTGCCATTCCTAGCATTTTCCTCTGCAATTACCCAAAGTCTCATCTGACCTTCTAACAGATCAATTTTTTTCAATAAATCTTTTTATTCCAGAAGAGTTTCAGATTTAAAGAAAAGTTGCAAAAATTGTACAGAGTTTCCATATACTCACACCCAGTCTCCCCTATTATTAACCTCTTATATTAGTATAGTACATTTGTAAAAAAATATTAATGTTTTATTCAAATGTCTTTAGTTTTTACCTAATGTCATTTTTCTGTTTCATGCTCCCATTCAGGATACTACATTACATTTAGTCTTACGTGTCCTGAGGCTCCCCTTGCCTGTGACAGTTTCTGACTTTCCTTGTTTTGGATAACCTTGACTATTTAAAGGAGTACTGATAATAATTCAATTGTTTAAGCTGGTTTCTTTATCTTTTTGATGGACTAGTAGTGTTTACTGAGTTTAAGAGTCTTCTCCCACTTGCTCTTTTTGTGTTTTTTCATCAAAAAGCTTGTTTTTCTAACATATTTCTCTAGGTTTCATTTTCTGGAGCTTCCCATAATAAGGGAGATAAAGTCAGTGAGTCTCGGGCTCTCCAAAGCTTTTGTCCATTTCCTCTTCTTTTGTTTCCCTAACCCTAGAGCATCTCTCTTTAGACTGAAATATACACAAAGCCCCATCTATTGTTCTATCTCATCTTCGTTCTGCCTTCCTGTAGAATATAAATTCCATAAATTTCTCAAGCATGTTCTGACTGCTCCCTTGCAGTTACTGATCTAATACAAGTTGGAATATTTTGCACTAATCTCCCTCATTTTTCCTCCCAAGTGTGCCTAATTTCCTTGTAACCAAATGGTATAGTCTTCCTAATCTTCCAGGTATTTTTACTCAGTTATTCTTAGAAGTGATTCTCTCTGTTCATCTAAGAAGGAATCTTCTTTAGAGCAATTAGGCTTAGGTTCAGCACTTTTCCCTTTATATCTGTCTTTCCTGGCCTTTGAGATCTCATTTTCCTCTTCCTATTCGTTTAGTCTGACAGCTAACATATCAACTTTTCTAATAAGCAACTCCCTTTCTGCAGCTTACTTAGCGAATCTTCCTTCATTTTAAATGATTCCAGTTGCTTTTTAATTGCCTGGGAAAAGACTTGATTTTCACAGTTAAGAGATTCAACTCCTTTTAACTGCCTTCTTACACTGTGGTTTTACAACAACTTAACTCTGAGCTGTATCTTTATCTTATCCCAAGAGGATAACATATTCTGTGCATATTCTGTGCATCCACTCTTAGTTATTCATTCATAGAAATCTACCACACTTCTCTGGGAAAACCCATAATTTGGGTCTGTAAAATTAGGATCTACTGTTAAAGTTTATTCAGTTAACAAAACTCAAGCCAAATGAAACCACATAACTTACTCTTTGCCAATTTTTCTTTCTTGGCCTTGAAGACAGGTGACGTGACATAAAAATGGAGAGAAGAGGAGTCAGTGGGGCTAGCACTGCCTACACTGTCCCTTAACAAAGCAAGAACCATAAAACATGCAAAACTCAACTGCCTTGCCCATTAAAAGCAATAAATACTGTTAGTCCTTCCAAAGTCAAAGAGGACTAATGTCAACTCAGCTTCACCTGAAATACTAGGCCACACTGCGCCTATGAATTTCAAGGTCTTACCATCACAGTCTTATCTAACACATCCAGGAATGCGGAGGTCACCTGTGTAGCTAGAGTTCATCTAAGACACAGGCACTTGCAATCTTGCCCAAATAAAAACTGTCACTTTCTTGGGACGAAGTTATTATATGCTTCAGTGACCCATCAAAGTCAAAATCCCACCTGGCCAATTTACTAAAGCCTGAGGCCCAACACCACCCGCCCAGGGTGAATGAACTAAAAACCAATAATAAAATTGTAAAAAGCAGCCTCTATGGCATGCTATAGAGAGTTACCCCCTACTGAAGTAAAAAAACCATGACTCCCATGTCTACTCATGCCTGGTAAGCTGGTTTAGGGTATTGCTTTTGAAAGATGCCTCTATCTCCAGAATTCTTCCCAACTTCTTCTCCTTACCTACTGCCAAAGTATTTATTGAACTGCACAAGACTCAGGCATTTGCACATTTCAATGTATGTATACCGCTAGTGTATACAATGATCTCTCCCAAGCACCCACCGAAATTCAGAACCAACTGAAAGCTGATCAGAAAGTCAGGAGGATGGAGATGTTCCCTTTACTACTGAGGAAATTGTTGGGGTAACAGCTTACCTATGTAGCCACAATGCAGTCCTAATACTGCACCCCACAGCTGGGCTATCTACTCTATGTCAGGGGGAAAAAAAAAAACAAAACAAAACAGAAGAGTAGAATAATTCATCTAATAAAGAACACTGGGTTTGTAAGGTATGCCATTATTTTATGTATCACTAAGAAATGAACCCTATCATTTATACTAGGACCTATCACTTATCATAAGATACATATTCATTTAGAGATGCTAAGGTCTTAAAAAACGTGTCTTAGAATTGAAGAAATATGAACCAGGATCTCTACAAGCAGGCAGATCTGACACAGAGTGAGAAGCAGTTACTCTGTACCTGTTCTGTTCATTCTCTCTGTTCATCATGCTAACATCAATAGCATGATGGCTAACTCCTCCTCTGGGGAATGGGAGGAGGCAGAGAGGCTGGGCAGTGTTATCCAAATTCTTGAGTGCCTGGAAGTATGAAAGAAGGAGAAAGGAGCTTCCCTCAGGCAACCAAAAATGAAGGTCCTTTTTTTTTTTTTTTTTAAAGATTTATTTATTTAAAAGAGAAAGAAGTAGAAAAACAGACCCCACTGAATGGGAAGCCCAACACTGAGATCATGACCTGAGCTGAAATTAAGTCGGAGGTTTAACCAACTGAGCCAACCAGATGCCGCAAGGTTCTATTTTTAAAATTTGCAATAGTAGAAAGGAAGATATCAAAAGTCATCTCTAAAATCCTAATATGGAGAAAAGTTTTTCTTCATAGAAGGAAAGAGCTAGAGGAAAAAAATCTAAGTATAAAATGAATGCTTATTTTTATGAATTGGGGGTGTGTTGCTCTGTGGAAATTTCAATTTTAAGAACATAAAGAGAGCACAGAAGCCATTTTGGATCTATCATTTGCAATTTGCAAACACTGAACAAATATTATATATAATCAATGGAGACAGGATCAGGAACTTGATTTTACCAGAGTAACACAATTCCATGTTTTGTCTAGTAAGTTTAATGTTTCTACTATTTCTAAATGGTCTCATGGTCGCTTTCCCTTTAAATCAAAGACATTAAAGTTTTAGTCTCTGTGGCAAGAACAGATTGTTCATTTTCTACTTTAATTTGACTAAAAGTGTGCTTACGCACCATCATGGATAAAGGAACCTTTGGGAGCCTGGTGAAAATGACCACCAAAACCAAATTAATGATGGAAAGATCATGCCCAAAGGCCTCAGAGGTATTAAATAAAGGCAGCATTTCATGGCTGTTAAGGGCATCATTTGTGGAGTCCAGACCTGAACTCTCATATTGACCCCACTACTTACTAACTGGCAAACTATTTAACCACCCTTCACTTTCTTCATCTGTACAAAGGAATAATAATTCCTTCCTTTTGGGTTATATGGATTATGAAGCAATGTATATATACCACTAGTATAGAATCTGATCCACAGAATATGGTCAAAAATAGAAATTCTTATATTTGCAATGGGAGAATACACAATACAGATATGGTTCTCACATAAGATCAATACTGCTTTACCACTGTAGGAGTCATTAGTGCAGTTCAATAGTTAAGTCAAGTTCTCTGCCTTCTGGTCACAGGGTAGAATTCTCTCCAGCGTCCTGGTGGTTGCTGGGATCAGTTCTGCCCAGGGAACTGTAAGGAGAATTTACACATGTCTCTCCCGTAGATAAGCATTTGATGGGAGACCCTCTAGATCTTTCTTTTTCTTCCCCCAAACGGACAGTGTTCCACATAGTAGTCACTACATCAGCAAGCGTCCCAGAATAAAGGCAGCATAAAACAGAGCTCCCAATCAAACCTAAATGAACATATAGCCTGAGTGTTGTTTTAAACCCATGAGGTTGGGGGATTATTATTACTACTGAATAATTTAGTCAATCCTAAAGAATACAATTAACTCATCTCTAAGAAGCACATATTTTTATAATTACATCATCATAATATCAACTTTGAAAGCACTATATCATCTTTTTATGGTTATAATCAAGCAGGCAGCTTGCAATACTGCTGAAGTTCATTCATTCAACAAATGTTCCAGGCACTGCACTAGGTTCCAGGTAAAGAACACTGAACAAGTAGACATGGTACCTTTCTTCACTGTTTACTGTAAAGTTGGTGGGGTCATGGGGACAGAATGAGATCATGATTTTTTTTTTTTTTTTTTTTTTTTTTTAAGTAAGCTCCATCTCCAGTGTGGAGCCCAACTTGGGGCTTGAACTCATGTCCCTGAAACCAAGACCCAAGCTGAGACTGAGAGTCAGAGTTTTAACCAACTAAGCCACCTAGGTGCCTTGAAATCATGGCTATTAACCAAAAAATGTTCATAAGATTTTGGCTTGATTAGGTAACTTTAGATCTTGCAGCCATCTACTGTGGCCATACTTTAAATCGTTATATTCACACTAAGTTTATAATCCCACTGATTTCCAAAGTATCTGAAATTCTCAGTAATGGTATCACTCCTTAAAACTGAAACGTACTTGGGAGAGGTAATCATTACCTGGTTAAGCCCTTGTAGGGATGAGTCCATTTAATAATCTAATAATTTTTATACATTAATGAGAAGGATATTGGAATACACACTGCACTAAAAGACAGTACACTTGATTGAAGTTCTGGGCACATTATTCATTTCCTATATGACCTAGAATAAGTCACTGGACTTTTCTTAGCCTTACAACCCTCATCTAAGAAATGTGAATGAGGGGCACCTGGGTGGCTCAGTGGGTTAAGCTGCTGCCTTCAGCTCAGGTCATGATCTCAGGGTCCTGGGATTGAGTCCTGCATCGGGTTCTCTGCTCAGCAGGGAGCCTGCTTCCCTTCCTCTCTCTCTGCCTGCCTCTCTGCTTACTTGTGATCTCTCTCTGTCAAATAAATAAATAAAATCTTCAAAAAAAAAAAAAAGAAATAAAGAAAGAAATGTGAATGATAGGATTTTTTTAACTCCAACGGTTGTGGTAAAAACTAGAAGCGAAAGCATTTTGAAAACCCAAACTGTTATTCAAGGAAAAATGTTAATAATAAAAATATAGAGTGACTGAGGAAGGCTTCTCAGACTTTACAGTTATCACAGCTATTTCTACAAGAGGGAACATAATGGAGGAGGTCAGCAGTTCTCATCCTGTAATAATGTGACAAGACTTTTGAAAGTTTTACTTTGCCTGAATGTTTTACTTTCTATGTAAACTAGCAGGAAGACAAGGTACTTCTAGAGGAAAGTCACTCTTACCTGCATTCCAATATCCTCCCTCAATAGAAGAGAAAGGAACTGAGTTACAGCTGACAACAGAATTGGGAAGAGTTTTAAGTACCCCATACAGAATGACAACTGGCTGGATCATCATCTGACATGAGTCCTGGGCAGAAAAAAAGTTTGAGAAGCGCTGGCCTGAATTCATAGTGCACTTTTCATTTTTCTAATTCAGCAATTCTCTGATCTATATGTGTTCCTCGAAAATCAGTTTAGGAAACTATGCGCTTGGACTGAGGATACACAAAAGCTACTTTATTACTGGAGGAGTGAATTAAGGAACAAAACAGTTCACTTGCACACACACACACAAAAAATATTTGAACTTTCTTCTCTGCAAACCTCTCAAGACATTCTAACCATTCCAAGGAAGAAGAGCACATTTATTCCACAACTTTTGGAATCAAAGTAACTATGCTTTAGGAAAAATAATGAATCATCAAAGTAAAGATTTGTGACTAACGCATAATTTTAATAAACATCTCCCTGAGAACTTTAATCCAACCTCTCTTTTCAGCCTGAGATATTCTAATTTGAGCAGTATGGAATTTTTAAAATTTTCATATGCTACTACTAATTTAACACTACATCCAATTGAACTATCATGCCTTCAACTCCACTACCACATTAAACCAAATATGAGAAACAACTGCCTAGTTCAGGTTTTGACTCAATTCTAAGATATCTCAAGCAAAATATGTTTTGCCTGACAGAAAAAAAAATACTTCCCTGAAATCTTGAATTTATTTTTTAAAATTCTGGCTTAGAAATAACAGCACATCTTAACATCTCACATTTACAATTGTGTGGTATCTCCACCAAGCATCTTCCCTCCCTTAAGTTGTCCTCACACCAGATAGGAAAAAAAAAAAAAAATACAAACAAAAACCCAACTTTCTTATTCAGGACCACAGTTTTTCTTAGGGAAAATGACTCCTTATAGATACATTGCCTTTTACATTAAAAAGTGGATTCATTCATGAACTTGAAGAATTCCCTAAATATTATTCAAACATATGAAAGATTAAAGTAGGAAATGCTCTTAGGGATAAAAGTTTTTGGTTTGTTTGCTTGCTTTTGTTCTTAAAGAAAGAATATTACCCAAGTAGCAAGATAAAATAAATTTAAAAAGCAGAATATTATAAATTAGAGTAAAATAACCCAAAATACAATATGGAGAGCTTGTGACATCTCCCACAGTCATAAGGGATAGGGTTGGAATATTCCTAAAAATAAAACTCCATATTGATCAAAAAATTTTTCTGGCTATATGCTCCCCTAAACCAAGAGCTATACTGAACTAATCTATCTTGCACACCCAGCATATAGCACATTGCCTGGCACAGAGTAGGCCCTCAATAAATATTTATTAGTAAATGAATTCCCATAATAGAACCACGGTGCAACATTTATGCTGCAGGAGCCAACACTTAAATGTTTTTTTAACATACTTAAAATGCATTTAATATTTACCTGAAATTCTCTCAAACAGTTCTAAAGGCAAAATTGTGTTTGGAATACCTATAAATACAAGTAGTTTGCCTGGTGATTTAGGGTTTCTTCAAAAAGACACATACTTTTAGGGCCTAAGAATTTTTTTTTTAATTTTTTATTTTATTTATTTGTCATAGAGAAGCGAGAACAAGCACAGGCAGACAGAGTGGCAGGCAGAGGCAGAGGAAGAAGCAGGCTCCGTGCCAAGCAAGGAGCCCGATGTGGGACTCAATCCCAGGACGCTGGGATCATGACCTGAGCCGAAGGCAGCCGCTCAAATAACTGAGCCACCCAGGCGTCCCTAGGGCCTAAGAATTTTAAATGATACATATTACTTTCAGATAAAGAATGAGCCAGATGTTAATGTAATTAAGAACAGGTACTATACTTGACTTTGGCCCAAAAGGTCGCTTACCCACAACTTATATACGACCAAAGAGTGCCGGCCTCGACTGGCAGCTACAAACATTTTCCTTCCATGGAAGATCTATTTCTGTCACCTCTCTTTTGAGTCAAAAATTTAATGATGGGCTGAAATGTTATCTCCAAATAGAAAAGGTTTAAGAGGGAAACACTGAGATTACTCCCTGAGTCAGATGCTATTGACTGACTGACCCAACTGCCAATGCCATTCACCCTCTTTCTTGATGCTCACACCAAAGAGGCTGAAAAAGCCAATAATACAGTTTTCCAACATAATTTTTAGCTACAGTCAAATGAACAGGTCTAGTCAGTTAGACATAAATGGTATTATGGTGTGTGGTGATGAGAAAGATTGTGCATTCTTGATACACAGGGCAAACATGACTTACACTGCTGCTTTCTCCTACCTCCTGAATGAGTGATGTGATAGCTGGAGCAGAAACAGCAATATTGCAACATAAAGGAAAAGACAGAAATGCTTAGTCTTGATATCTGAAAATAAACCAAATGGAAAACAACTATTTATTCAAGCAACAGTTAACTGAACTATATGTCATTTGCAGCCAAAAGGCATTTCTAATGAATATGCTCCTTCTCACACATGTGTGTTTAGTCTTCACATGGAGTCCTTGTGGAACAGCAGGCTCTTACCTTAGTAATTATAATCAAAGGTCATTTGAGCTCAGGATGTTCATCATAAGCAGCAACATATAATCATTCTTCCTAAAAGGCCTCTTTTATACATCCCATCATGTTGTATACTTAATGATTTGTTGACATTTCTGCCCACCATTATCAGAAGAGAAATTTCAGGGCCCCATCTTATCTCCTCAGAATCCTAGATACTTGGAATAGTCTCAACTCTGGATTTCCATTCAAGATGTGATCTCAGGGTCTAGAGATAGAGCCCGCCTCCAGCTCAGCCTTCAGTTCAGAGTCTGCTTGTCCCTCTCCCTCTGCTCCTCCTCCCGTGTGCTCTCTCTCTGAAATAAATAAGTAAATAAGATCTTGTTAAAAAAAAAGGACCTAAAACTAAACCAACTTTCTTGTTAAAAAAATACAGAATTGAGACACAACCCTGAAAAAAGATCTTCCAACCATCTAATCTTCTACTTATCAGATAACCAGCAGATACCCAGAGCTCAGCAATATGTCAGGCTGTTTTACGCACTTGAGATCAAAAAGGGTTAGCACAAATACCCACTCCCCTCAAAAAGTGGGTGAACCAGATTAATAATTAATGAACTATATTAACTCTTCAAAACTCCTCCTACACAGATATTTGGGAACGTGTGCTATATGGACAACGCAGTTTACTCAAGTATAAAAACGTAAGTCCATGTGATCTCTTTATCTTTGAAGATTGATTCATTTGCTCAAAAAACATCTACTGACCAAGTTTTCTCCTCCCAGTCCCCACACCTATGCATACACACATTGTTTCCACAAGAACAGGGATATGATAGTAAACATAACAACCTTAGTACCTACCCTCATGAGATGTCCAGTCTGAGGAACACAAAGATTTTGATTTCTTGTGGTGAGTATTTTCAAAGGATCTACTATTTTTATTAATCTTTCTTTTCATTCATATTTATTTAATAATTGAAAATCTTAAAATCTTTTCAAGAGTTACTTTAATAACAGATATTTTAATACTTGAACATTCAAGCTTAGAACCAACCTTAATTAGCCTGTTAATTGTATAATATACAAGACAAAAATCAAACACATCGTAAACATTCAAGGTCACTTTTTTTTCTTCGTGAAAATCAGGGAAAACATGCAAAAGGATCCAAAGTATGATGAGAACATTTATACTCCTAATAAGTGAGGCTTGTAAAGTACCACAAAAACAATTTCATTTTTTTCTCACCTGCTTGAACATATCTTGCCTATGGGGCTTTTCTTCTCTTATCTTCTTGGATGTAATTCAAGGCTGGTACCTCTCCTTTCAGATTGTTCCCAGATAAAAATTCCTTCCTTCACATTAGTACAAAACAAAACAAAGCAAACTCATGTGGATGGAATGGGCTTTGATGCAGAGTATTAATCAAAATTCCAAAGTTCATCTTAGTTAAAAGCTTTTCCCTTCCCCCATCTGGGGAAGGCAGTAGGGGGAAGCCAGCAATGGAACCAGGAAGGGCTCTCCTCCCTATTCAACCAGCTTCTCATCCTCATCCTCCCTCCACTACAAGCAGAAGATGGAGCTTTTGATCCTTCTGATTTGAAGAAGTCTGAGATAGAAGGTAGGAGTGGACAAGAAAAGTTCTCTCTGACCAGTACTGGTCTGGCCTTTTTTTTTTTCCATGCTTAGCAGGTATTCAAAGTAGACTTTTCTAAGCCCAATTTAATCAGTTCTTTGAAGACCCTCGAGCTCCGGGGAATCTCTCATTGCAGAATCTGAACTGATTCTGGTAAGGCTTTCATGACTGGACACTTATAACCTACTAGAGGTCCCTGGTTGTCTGCACTTCACCTCCAGCTTCTCCTAGTCAGCACCAACCCCAACCACACCCCCAACCAGAATGATTAATCACCAAATGGCCACCTTCCACGGGGTTGTTGCAGCCTTGTATAGGAACACTGGATGACTCCTGGTTGCCTCTGTGCAAAGCACAACCTGCACAGTTGCATTACCACAGCCCTGCGCCCCACACAGCCTGCCTATCAGAGATTCAAAGTTTCTCCTCCAGGCCCTTCTGGTTGGGATCTAAGACAACATATCTTCTTGCTCTGTGCTCCCTGTCCTCACATCTAGTGTGTAGAAAACCAACCCCTTATACTTGTCATAGGTAGGAGTTCTACTACCCACCAAGTTCAGCCTTCTTTCCTTTGGGGCCTCTGGGAGACAAATCTACACACAGCCTCTTGCAATTTATTTTATTCTGCTGTGAAATACAAAGCAGTCTACTACGTCACCCTAATTCCAGGGCATATGGCAATGGTTTCCCTATAGCAGCAGCACCCGGCTTAAAAGTAGAAGTGAGGGAGAACACATACTCCCAATCCTCTACCTAAAGTGAGAGCAAACCAAAAACTCCAATTGCCTACCCCTCTCAGGTTCTTGGACTTCAACTCTCCCATAATGTATAGGGTTTAAAGATACTCCACTCATGGGGCCCTAGGGTGACTCCGTCAGTCAAGCAACTGACTCTTGATTTCAGCTCAGGTCATGATCTCAGAGTTCTGAGTTGAAGCCTCAAATCCAGCTCTGCACTCAGCAGAGAGTCTGCTTAAGCTTCTATCTCCCTCTGCTCTCCCCACCCCCATGCGCACGCTCTCACGCGCGCTCTCTCTCTCTCTCTCTCAAATAAATAAATAAATAAATATTTAAAAAAAAAAAAAGATCCTCCACTTGCATCTAGCACAGGGGGTCTGGCAACTCATGCTTGGGAATACAGAGTACTTGGCACCTCTTGCCTGGTACCTTCCATCAAAATTAATACTAGAATATTTTTATTTTCATATTGTATAACAGTAATTAGAATCAGAATTTGCAGATGACCCAAAGGGGAAACACATTTTTAAAGAAGTTGGAAAATAAGGCTTAGGTATAAGCTTGGGTATAAACAAATTAAAAATAAATTTTAATATTTTACACATATATTATATATTTACAGAGACATATGTATTCGATTTCCAGAACTGATTGGTCCTATCATGGAAAAAGAATTATATGCTCCATGGCAGATGGAGTAAGGAAAGCCTGAAACAGGAGTTTCCAGCCAGACGATGAGAGGGTGTAGGAAGCCATATAATTTAATGCCAAACCTGACACTTTTGAAAAACAGTGAGCTCTGAGAATACAACCGGACAAGAGATGTAAACCAGAACCACCCCAGACAAACTGGACACCTGATCAGTCTATATATAATGATTGAAATAACTGCACTCTGAGGACTGACTAGAAACCAGCAATGAAATTGATTTCTGGATTGAGCCAACGGAGATTGGCTCCAAAGGGAATGCTAATGAGAGTGAACTCTGGATCAGAATGAAAATATGGAAGGCATCTATTTGTAATTAATGATGACAGCACATCAACTCCCAATGTTATTCCTGAATGAAAGGTAGTATACTGAACAGACCACATTAAAAAGGCATTATACCAGAAGGCAGGAAATTAACTATAAAGTCCTAAGAAGAAATATCATGATTAATCATTCAAATAAATATAGATGGATTAGTAAAAATGAATCAAAGTAATATAAAGTATGAATGAGAAAGTGATCTACAGGTCCAAACATGGGCATGTCTTGAAAAGACCAGATAACAATAAATGTACTATACATGCTAGACCAGAAGTACTTAAAAGTGGCAAAGAGAATTGTTTACAAATGGAGCCCAGTTAGAATACTTGAGGGAGTCTGGGTGGCTCAGTGGGTTAAGCCTCTGCCTTCAGCTCAGGTCATGATCCCAGAGTCCTGGGATGGAGCCCCGAAACTGGCTCTCTGCTCAGCAGGGAGCCTGCTTCCTCCTCTCTCTCTGCCTGCCTCTCTGCCTACTTGTGATCTCTGTCTGTCAAATAAATAAATAAAACCTTTAAAAAAAAAAGAATACTTGAGCGAGGGTGGGAGAAAGGGAAAGGCATGTAAATTTCCTAATTTACATGCCTTTTAGCCAGAGGTTGCTATTTAGTTTATCCCTTGAGGCTTTTAAAAGGAACTCGAGAACATGCATGTACATGCAGGCGGGCATATAAACACACACACACACACACACACACACACACACACACACACATATAAACATTAAAAGTTAAAGCCGTGTTCTCAATGATAAACTTATACTAAATTAAAAAGGAAAAATTAAAGCACAAGACTAAGTGCCTTGAATTAAATATTATATATGGCACAACAATGAAAATACCACACAGTTAGCTGTAAACTAGAAACTAATAGAGCAAATATTTGCATACTGCCTAAATGGTACTTATTAATCCCCAAAATAACTCTGAGATGAGCGATTACTATTCCCATTTTATAGATGATCAAACCAAGCTAAACTGAGGTTAAGAACCTTGCTTAAGCTCACCCAGCTAGGAAGGGATGGCACTTAAGGATTCAAATTCAGGTAATACATTTTCACCAGGCTGAAAAGCCCCTATGTTCATCATTTCTGTGTGCATGTGGCAGGGGAGAAAAAAGTGTCCCATAAGGCCAGACCCAAGAACAGATTAATAATTTACTCAGTATTTCCAGCTCCCCACATCGCCAGCCCTAGTAGGTGAAGTAGAGAACATGTGGCTCTGGCCATGCAGTGCAGCCTATACACCAGTGCTTGCTTTTGTGCAAACACAGCTACTTTTATTTTTAATGAATGGAAACATCAGATCTTTTCTGCTTCTCCCTTATCTCAGCTGATTCTGACAGTCTTTGAAAGGCAAAAAAGGTATCTTGTGGAATATTCTGGAAGAAACCAAAAGCTGCCAACATGACTTCATGCATATCTGAAGCACTGCAGTGAACAGATCCTTATGCGCTCCTTTGTCCTGTCACTGCTCCTTAATGTACGCTTGTCTATCAGACAGACATTGTGAAAATTCTTACAAAGTCTAATGTGATTTTGGTACATGTTAGGTAATAGCAATGAAATACAAAGAAAGAATGATTTTGCTGTTATTTGGGCACTGCTGTTGCATTCCAGAAGGAATGGTTTTGGAAGAGGAACTTCAAGCATTTTTAGAGTTTCACTATTTAATAACATTTTAATTTTTATATACTAGAGTTTCTAGTTTCAGTCGTGTTCACAATGGAATATTTAAGTACATGTGTCTTCTAAATATTGTCGACTCTCTGAAAGAATTAGTAGTAAAATTATTTCTGTAGTTTAAATGTTCTGACTAGGTTACAAGAGCAGGCAGTTGTTAAAACAACTTAACATTAAATATTAAAGAATAAATGTAGCATTGAAGCATTACGTTTAATTGTCTCCGGCTCCCTATAACTCAGTCCTTGTTTAACAAAAAGTTAGTATATCAGGGCGGAAAAATTAATGCCAGTGAAGTTTCGATTCTGAAATTAAACACAGTGTGTTTCTTTAAACATAGAAAGATGCCTGGAATTTTACCTTTAGGATTGTATCTGTAGCTTGGAGCCTATTATAGCTATTTCCGTGTGCCTTTTTCTCTTTTGTGTCTACGTCACCGATTCAAGGTTTTTATTTATTTAATTTCAAGAAGAAAGAAAAGGTTCCGTAGAGAGCAGTGCCTGTGTGTGCCAACCCCAAGTAGGGCTAGAGAAGGACTAACGTGGGGGTGGGGGGAGTCGCTGCAGGAGGCCTGGGTGGCAGCATAGGAGGGCAAGAAGGAATGTAATTCAGCACTCCCCTCTGATCTTATTCCACCTAAGAAATTTAGGAGAATGCGAAAAAGCAGCAGCCCAGCATTCTTGAGGGGGCGTGGCTTCCCTCCAGAGGCTGTCCAATCGCATTCCTTCAGAGGGAGCTATCCCAAGAAGATTGATGGGGGTTGCTAGGAAACAGGAGCGTCTCCCTCCCGCCTGACCCAGAGATTGTTCTGCACAAGCCCTCTCCAGGGGCTCCCAATGTGCAGTTGAGCGGTGTGTGGGGCAGAGAGGCACACCGGGCTCTCAGGCTCACTTGCTCCCTCTCAGCACCCGCTCTCCCTTTCTCCTCCAGCATGCGATCAACCCGTTGCTCGGGGATCGCTGGAGAGTTCTTCCACGGCCGCTCTCCCACAGGCAAGAGCTCGAGCTGAGCTTCAAAGTTGGAGCCGCAGATCTTCCTGCCGGCCCACGCCCCTTCATCCCACCCCTCCGAAATTCACCCACCCTTGCCTGCCCTGCCTAAGGATTTCCAACAGAGTGAGGCGAAGCAGCTAGCAAAATCGCCCTGGCTCTCCTATAATAATCCTCTTGTCTAGGTACCCTGGCTCACTGAAGACTCTGCAGATACACCCCTATTAAAAGGTGGGGGGGGAAGGGGAGGGGGAAAGGAAAAGGAGAATGAGAGAGGGAGGAAAGGAGAAAGAGAATGAGAAGGAGAGAATGCCAGAAGGTCCTCGCCTCTGCCGAGAGTCCCAATTAGATGCGACGGTTTGAGCCTGGCCAAGGTGAAGGAAAGTTGCTTTCTGCGCCTGGGAAGTGGGTTTGCCTGTAAAGCGGAGAGGGACTCCTCTGGAAGTGCTCTCCTCCCCTCCGCCGAATACCACTGGGTCTCCCCTTTTCCCAACCTCCTCCCTCCCTACCCCTCCCACCCTTCCTTTTCCCACTCCCCACTGCTTCGGAGGCCTGGATGCTCTGCCACCGGGCAGTGGTCCAGCGCGCAGCCGGGAGGGGGCGGGGGTAGGGGGCACTGTGACAGGAAGGTGCGCGCACAAGTTGGCCATTTCGGGGGCAAAATAAGTTCTTCCTTGGATTTGGAAAGGACAAAGCCAGCAAGCTACCTCTTTTGTGTCGGATGAGGAGGACCAACCATGAGCCAGAACCCGGGTGCAGGCTCAACCGCCGCCACTGCCACCTCAGTCAGCTCCAGTCCCTGCCAGGAGTTGTCGATGAGAGAGGTAAGGGGCCCAGAGGAGGACGTGTCCCTCCGGAGGGCACCCAGCGAGGGCGCGGAGGCGCGGGTTCCTCGTGGGGCAGGCTCAGCCAGGAAAGTTGAGGCAGAGCCCAGTTCTGCCGGGGGTGGGGCGGGAGGGGGACAGAGGCGATGTGGGTGTGCGTGAGTGAGAGTTTGTGTGTGTGCGCGCACGTCTGTCTCTCCGGGAGGGAGGCAGATTTCAGGGCACAGACCTGCGACCGACCGGGGTGCAGGGTGCGAGAGGTGAGGGAAGAACTGGCCCTCACGGACCCCCAGAGAGACCAGTCTTGTCAGCCAACCACCACTAGCCTTGCTCTGGGCTCAGGATTCGTTCCTATTCGGGGGCTCCTTAGGCTTTGTGCACAGGAAACCTTGCGATGACTGGCTGCCACACTGGCGGTTTCATGTGGGTGTGGAGGTGGCCAGGAGAGGTAGGCAGCGGTCAGTGGGACCTGGTCCGTGTTGTAGCCGGAATATGCTCTGCAGCCAGAAGCGGCCAGTGGTTCGCTCTCCTACCAGCACGCTTGGAAAGGAGCCCTAACTCGATGCCCTTTGCTCCTTTTGGCTTAAGCGAAAAATCGAAAAGCCAGACTGGAAGCATATCTCTTCATCGATCTTGTTCCATTTTCTTATCTAACAGTGAGGTAACTCAGAGAGGGCGGGAGATTCGCGATCCAGAAATAGACTAGGTAATACATCCAATAAGCTTGTTTCGTACGGATTTCATTTAGATTTCCTTCTAGTTCCTTCCCTGGGTTAATAAACGTGGAGGGCTTACGATACAACATTTTTCCATGGCTCTCTTAAGGGGACATGCCCCTGCCTTTTAAGTATTTTAAAGCATTGTAAATTCTGATTAGGAATAAAACTGTACTCTTTTAAAGATCTTTGGTCAAGTGCTGTTAATTTGCTGATAAAATATGCCTACTGTTATTGAATAATGATGTGTTTGAGGTAAATATAGTTACTTCTCAGGTATATGCAGAGTTGAGGTTAGTAAGAGTTGAGGGCTGTGAGTTAAGGATCTCAGCAATAGTTCATTACTTTGAGTTTCTCTGCTTAATTTTGTTTGTGCTTTCTACTCTTAGCACTGTTCGGGAGAGCTATATTGTGTTTCTATGGGAAAAAAATTAAACATCGATCTGGAGAGAAACATTACTCATTTACCTAAATCTAAGTCAGCTTTGGTTTATCTGATCACATATCTGGAACCCTAATTGTTTACGTAAATAAATATATTTAATGGAGGCAGAAGACATCTCGGTTCTTATTACACTAAACTCCTGTGGATTATACAGCTCCTACCCAAAGCTGTTTACTTTACTCTATTACTTGCTTCTATAGCACTATGCATCCTTTTTCTCAAAACTGCCCAATGGAATTTGAACAGATTCTAAAAAGTTATTGCACATTGGACCTTAATAAAGTGATTATTTCCCTTTCACAATGGCATTGTCTTGGATGTACAAAGGTTTTTCACACCTGTAGGTTTTAGCTGTCCATCCTTTCAGGTTCTGATCACCCAGCAGGAGTATTTTGGATAGACATGCCCTAAGACTGTTTGGATTTATATTCAGAGTAACATGGGTGCTCAGGATGGAAACTGAGGAAAAGTCTTGAAACTTACGTTTTTTCACAAATAAAACAATGGAAATTCCAGAATGTCTCCATTTATTGGGCTAAAAAGAGGGATAAATGGTAAAAATATCTCTTAGTGTTGTTAAGGGCCCATTGACTCCCGCAAAAATATCTGGGTATAAAACCTCCTGTTCTGTGAGCCAGATCATTGACAATGAAATGTGAAATCCAGCTCATAAAAAATTACGCCAACACAAGGAATAGGTTATATTTGGGGATTAGAGGAAGGAGGTACCTTTCTATTTAAACTGAATGGTTCTTTTCACACTTTAGGAAGATGTAATGAGTAAGTTGAGAAAATGTATAGAAAGCTACATAAACAGAAAATTTTATAAATAATGAAAATATATCTTATGATTCACTCATTTGTGTTTGATGGTCTTTTTATGAAGTTGTGGTGTACACGGGGAAAGAAATCAGTGTAAATTAGATGATTTACCCCACAATTACTAAACACATTAACATGATAAGCCCATCTCTGATTTTAGGTCACTGCAATTTAAATTGGTAAGTTGAACAAATGCAAAGATAGCATAAAGTTGAGTGATCTTTATTTTTAATTACATTTAAATTAATGTTTCTGAGTGAAAAAAATTAGGATAATTGTCAGAAGGTCACCTGTCTCACTTACCCTCATCATGATGGGTGATCAACCGGAATAGCACAAGACTAAGGATGGTCTTATTCTGAATGACTCCCAATAGTAACATTTTTAAATTTACCTAGGTATTTTTTCTTCTCTCTTCTTTCATGTCAAACTCTATTTTTTTCAAATCCAAACATTTTGTCCTTCTTGTCCAGTCCTCTAACCAATATCACAAAATGGTGCATGAATTTTTTTTTTCCAGTTTCCTAGCTACCTCCTGCCAAAATATAGCCCACTGGCTTGGGATGAAATGTTTCAATGTGTTGTTCTGCACTCAACATCATCCCAAGATAGCATTAAATTTAAAAAATGAAAATTAATGCCTAATTTCCATTGAAATCCAGAAAGACACGATGTGTTTCTGCACACTGAAATATGGCCAGAGTTCCAGGGTGAGAACTGTTTCCTCCAACGGTTACTCCCAAAAAATGAGTAGTAAAGTAATCATACTTATCTCGCTTTGCGATTTTACACAGACTTTATTATGCATTTTCGTCTCTTCTGAGATTCTGTTAAATGCATCCAATTCTGTACTGGATGAATTTGTTGAAATTGTTCCCAAGAAGTAGCATAAAATTATAGAAGATTATCCACCAAGACCGAACACATAAAATGAGTACAATCATAGTAATCACAGAAACAGTAGAAACTATTAGGCCATTCCCCTCCTTCCACTTCTGATGTAGGCTTGGTCCCCATAGCATACTGTATTTTGGAGTATTTCAGTCCAGTCTGGTTTTAAATGGCTCAAGTAATGACTTCTTCAGGTGCCTTTGAAAGACTATTTCACAGTCTAATAGTTCTCCCTATTTTGAACTTTGTTGTGATATTCAGCCTAATTTTCCCATGGTTCTATTTTATCTTGTTACTTACTCCCTATTATAATCCCACTGGATCAGTTAATTCTCTTGCCTGACTTAGACTCTTCATCTAACATTCATACTGAACTTGTAGTATATAAAAGCTTTATACAGTTACAGGAGAGAATTCAAAGGATACAGTTCTATATCTGGACATCTTTTCTAAATATTTAAAACACTTCTCTCAGGCTGTTGATATGTATGTGTATGATTACATGTTTCTAATAATTTATTTTACTAATGGAAGTGTGAGGAAATTTTTCATCTCTGACAGCAATGACCTATGTGAATATTGAGATGATCCTTTCTAAGTAATGTTCTATGTGGATGCACATTTATGAGACATTTTCATTGCAAATTCAATGTCAACAGAACCCCATCAACGCCCACACTACAAGGGAATTCTGTGACATGCTGGTCTGATACTCCATGAAGCCTCAGAAGCTGTTGTCATGTAAATTCTACTTTTGAAATCAAAGTGATTTCCATAATTAATAGAATGTGCTAGGAATATAATAGTGGATATAGTTTAGATGCGTACGTGTACATGATATACATAGTAATTCTGTTGGAATACAGTAGTCCCTTCATACAAAACACAATCTGAAAAGTCAGTATAATTAAGCTCAAATTCATCACTGTGCTGTATCATGAAAAGTAAACTCAAATCATGCATATATCTATGTGGAATATATTTAGATGTATATGGAAGTACCATATGTGAAGGTTACTTTAAAAATAGAAAAGCCTGAAATAACTACAGGAGAGAAAGAGGTTTTTATTTTGTTCACTTAAAATCTGGTTCCTAGCCATCCATGTGTAGGCTTCTTTTAAGATTTTTAAGCCAATATCTTGGTAGACTCACCATCCCACTCAATTGTTTCTCCAAGTCGCAGACATTGAAATGCAAGTTCTGCTAGACAGTAGAGGAGTAAATGATATAATCAGGAAATAAGTTCGTAGGTTACACTTGGCAACTTCAGAAAATAAAGGACTAGGAGTAAGGTGAATCAGCAGCTAAACACAGAAATTTCCGTGCTCTCTTCTTCACTGCGTGGTAAGCACTAGATTGTACATGGAAACATTCATGTGAATTAAGTTAAGGAGACATTGAAGAGAATTAGCATTCCAAAACTGACTATATCTTTCAAGGAATAAAATTAGATTGCATGGAATAAATAATTTTTGAACCAGTATTCTCCCTCCTGAAGCCCCAAAGTGTTTTCATCATGCCATTCATCACATAGTGAGTACCCTCAAAATGATTTTCCTTAGAAACAAAGGGGAAATCAATTTTCTTGGTAGAGGAAAAGTAAGGCATTAATATACTTGTGACTTCTCCCTGGAACAGAGGCCTTCTAAGAAGTCTGTATGTACAGAGAATATATTTCCTCACTAAATGAGTAATCTTTTTATGGAACTAGAAATTGTACAATGTACAGAGAAATAAATTGGGAAAACATTCGGATATTATCTATACAAGCACCGACTGAAACATCATATTTGAAAACAAAACCATATATACAAGGGGTCCCTACAAAAAGCCCAGGGTAGCTCTCACTTTTAATTCCTTATCAGAATTTACTTCACTGTCATTGTCTGGGCACCAATGCACACACCCACACCCACCTATACACATTTGAGTAAATTCAGTTGAGAGAGTATAGGTATGCACCAAAAAGACAGAAATTTCGAAACCATGATACTAAAACACATAGTTTGGAAAAAAATAAAATTACAGCTTATATATGTAGCATGAGGGTATTAAGAATACAAGTTGAGGAGACTCCCCTAAAAACTGGATTACCATCGTAAAGAAAAGGTAACTGACAGGGGAAGCAATTTGGTCAACAAATTTTTATTAAGCACCTATTATAAGACTCTTTTATTAAGCGCCTATTATAAGGTTCTGGACATGCAATGGGGACACACAAAATAATGTAAAAATACATACAAAATTTCACAAACATGTAAAGTTCAAAGTATTCCAAGAATTAAACTTGCAACTCTGGAATAGTGAAGAGGCTATGAGAATTGTCAACTGGATGAAAAAAGTTCCTTCATTTGACAGATGTATTTAGACTGAGAATTTACAATACATATGTATTTGAGATACTGCTCGATGCTGAGAGATGACAAAACTAATGGTAGGTCATAATAATAGATGATAATTATTGACCAATTGCCATGTGCTAAGAATTCTGCTAGACCGTTCCATGGATTATCTGATTTAACATTCCACAGAACCTTAGAAGGCATATACTAGGATCTCTATTTTACTCAGGAAAGGGAAGCCCAGAGAGATAAAGTAATTTCCTCCAGTTCAGGTAGTTAACAAGGCAGGAATTGAAATTCAAAACTTATGTTCTTACCCCAAGTCCTATTCTGTTTACTACTAAGCTATATTGCCTCCGAATTTTATGCTAGGATTCATTTCAACAGTTGTTTTTGAGCTCCAAGTAGAGGGACATACTTCGGCAAAGAGGAAGACCAACCAGTGAAATAGAACCCACAGTGGAGTTTCCAGGCAGGCTTTATACATCCCCAGACAGAGCCAGTGTCTTCTGAGGGGCAAAGAAATGCAAATGGGAGAAATAAGCTATAAAATTATCTACAGTTAACTAGAAAGAAGGGGGGGGAAATTGAGAACCAGAAAAGTCTATGAAGACAATAGGTTTACTAACAAACTGAGAAATAAATACCAGGTGTGAAAATGTGAGCAAATTCTAGTTCCTGGAGGCTAATTTTGATGAGCACCATAATCAGCAAAACTAAATATAGTGGCAAGAATAGTCTTACAAAGAGCCAGCATGGAGGGGAATAGCATTTCTGTTTGTTAAGGCTGAAAAAGGGTTCTCTCCTCTTTACAACCTAATTTCTTCCCGCCTGGAAAATGAGCTAGTAAAAACATTTTGTAGACTAGTAAAAATTCAAAATTTCCTTACCCAGCTGAAATAGTCATTCATTCTTTATGTAAGAAATTCTCAGCATTTTATACATTTGGGCATTTATTCATAACATATACAACAACTTGAAAAAGGGAGAAAGATCAGGGGTTTCCATTTTTTTTTTTTAAATATACTTGATGGTTTTTTTAAAATTTATTTTTTATTTTCAGTATAACAGTATTCATTATTTTTGCACCATACCCAGTGCTCCATGCAATCCGTGCCCTCCATAATACCCACCACCACCTGGTACCCCTACCTCCCAACCCCTGCCCATTTTTAAATATACTAAGAACAAGAGAAGCCAAGGGACCTGATGGTGATTCCAAAGACTTGGTCAGTCAGTAGCAATACTCTGGGAAAATCCACATATGAATCTCTGACCTGGGTGCTTTCCCGCAGGCAGGAAACCTGCTGTCTTAATTGCATGAATTTATGCTTCATTCCAGACAACCCAAGAGCTGAAATAGGAGTCTTTATGTGAAAGTCTTTCTCTGATTTGTGATTTGTACTACAGTATTTTATGGACCTAAAAAATTGGATATCACAGAGCTGTCCCTCCATCTGATAGAGACCATCTCCTTTGATTGTTAATAAGACATAGCAGATAGAGTATTAGTAATATTTTACATTTTGCTTAACAATTTCAATGTACCATGTGTTGGTGAATATAAAATAATGGAAACTGCTTTTACAAAATATGTTGAAATGCATGCCAATTTAGGAGATGGCACTACAAGGTCAAAACCACTAGAATTTGTATCTGTCTCAAGGAGAAAGAGATCTGGAGAATATAATTAACTGTTTCTATTTTGAAACATCTTATAAAGAAGCAAAGACCCTCTACATTCTGATGCATTAATCCCAGTGATTACTGTCAAGTTCAGATATATTGGTGATCAGACCATACCTCACTTCAGAATTAATAAGGAGCCAAGACATGGAACTTAGATTCCTGATATATCTCCTCCATAGACTTCCCTCAAGGCCTACCCTTGGGAAAGATGTTTTGAAGAAAGCTAAAGTCCTACCTCCTTCCAAGAAAAATTTCTTCCAGTACTTGTCTTGGTTCATTAATTTCTCTGAATTTTAAACTAAATTACTTCATCCCAAAGGTACAAAAGACCATATGTTTCTGGGTCCACACAGTCCAACAACCTTCCAAAACATTGGATTTACAGGATCATTTTTTTTTTTTCTTTCAGAAAAGCTAACATCATCCAGTATGGTAGAGAGTGGATAACTATAATTTGTGCCTACTTCACAATTCTGCCTAAGAGATTTCCTTCCTTGGCTGTGACTTCCTAAACAAACATGATGCAGAAAGTTTAGAAAAAAGAGACCTTAAATCTGGTTATTGAACAAAGGAAGCCCTCATAAGGAAAAGACTGAGGTGTTACAGAGAGCTCATCTTACCCACTTTTTTCCTGCTAAAATGCTAAAGCTGGAGGTGCCTGGGTGGTTCACTCCGTTAAGCACCCAGCTCTATTTCAGTTCAGGTCTTTATCTCGGGGTAGTGAGTTCAATCCTAAAGTGATATTTGATGCTATATGATATAGGTAAGGAATCCACTAATTTTAAGTATGTCCCTCAGAGGGAAAAGATTAGAACAGATGAAGTAGGAGAGAATGAGAAACTTGAAGGACAAAGTCAGAGAGGTAGGGGACCTTTCCTTCCCACCCTCCCATCTACTACACAAACAACAGTCATCTTGACTCTGTTATAAATTGTGTTTATCAAATTATTGCCCAAAAAGCCTACCTCAGAAATATTTTGAAGTGTACTTAAAATGAAGAATACTGGGGAAGTCATATTCCAGACTGATGTCATTTAGTTTGGGGTTCAGCAATACATGCACTAAATACCTTTCCAGATTATTCTCATGCACACTCAAGTCTTAGAAGCACTACTGTCATAGTCTGCTCAGGCTGCTATAACAAAATACTGTAGACTTGGTGGCTTAAACCACAGACATGTATTTCTCATAATTCTGGTGACTGGTAAGTCCAAGATCAAGGTACCAACAGATTTGGTTGCTAGTGAGAGCCTGCTTCCCATTAAGGGAGCCCCCATCCTTATAAGCTCATCTAACCTTATTACCTCCCAAAGATCCTACATCCAAATACTATAACATTAGGGTTAGGGCTTCAACAGATGAATGTGGGATGGGAGTAGAGGGAGACACAAACATTCAGTCCACAACAACTGGACAGAGAATAATGGTCATACAGAGAATACCCAATGAATCACTCTACAAAATTATTCTGCACAGCAAATCCACTCTGATTAGATTAACCAGTTGTCTAAAATAAATTCTGCAAGCCAGAATATTAATCAATTAATTAAGCTCCACTAATGAAGTGCAGTCCCCATGAGTTGTGTGAATAGATTCATTTTCTGGTAACCTCATATTGTTTTCATTGCAAGGAAATATTTCTTTTATTACCGATAGCAAATTCTACTAACATACACAAACATGATACATATTTATTAAAATCTTAGAAAAGGGAGTTTATTGGTATTTGAAGAGTATTATCAATGAAAACATTCTATTTCTGAAAACAGAAATGCTTATTGATTTGGAAAACCACACACTTAACACTCAAATTGTCTTTATATCTATATTCCTTTGAGCTGGGGGATATGGGAAAACATTATTTGTCATAGTTCTCCCCTTTGCCCTCCGGATCTGCAGAGTGGGAGAAAAAATTTTAAAAAAAACCTCATTTGGCAACTTCTTATACATTCTCCACTCAGCTTCTACTTCGTTCAAGTGAATGGTTGCTTAGCTGAAGCTGGCAATCCTCACAAATACTGCCAAAGATAGTTTCCTAAGCAGCGTTCGGAGCCACATGGGAAAAAACTGAAGAGGGAATGAGGGATAGGCAGCAGGGGGGTGGGGAAGCTTGGGCTGGGCCACCAGCTTCACTTCCTAGGGGGCCTGAGCAACCTCTTTGTGTTCACTTGCATTCCACACTTAACAAATGACTTCATGAAGCAAAAATCAAGAATAATTTAAAAAAAAATAGACATCTCCCCACTCTCCCCAACATTAAAAAACATTTGAATTGTTAAAGCTCAGGCTGTCACAGGCACAAAAATGTTAAATTGCTGGAAGTGACACTGTGTTCCTGGCATAGTGTGGCTTCCTTACCCTCTGTGGTGGTTGCAGTGCTCATGCCGATAACGGCCCTTCCGCCGCCTCTCCCACGGACACAGAGTTCTAGTTAGTGAAAGCTAAAAGCCCAAAACCACCCTAGAAACTGGTCTTCCCTCTTAGTTCCAGATTCTAGGAGGAACACCATCATTTCCCTAGAAAATAGTTCAAAATCTTGGAATTGCCAGTGACATTTCTTTTCTCTCTGGTCCTCTATTGATCCTTCCTTCACAACTCATCTTGTGTATGTTTTCTTTTCTCTCTGACTACTGCCAAAACCTTAGCCCTGTCTTCATCACTTGTCCCCAGTCTTCTATAACAGTTCATCTACTCCAGTCTCTCCTTCCTCATTATTTATTTATTGAGCCAGATACTGAGTAAGTGCCTACTGTATGTACCCAGTCATTGTTCTAGAGATATCATAGCAGTAAAAGACAACAACCAAAGGAATTTAGGACTTTTGTACTCACTCAGCTTTCACTGAATAGTGAGAGTCAGACAATAAACAAGAGAACGAAGATGCTGTAGAGAAAATAGAATGATGTGACAAAATGATAAAATATGATATCCTGATATCTAGAGAAAGAGGTAGGGATTCGGAAAAGGCAAGAGTGAGCCACCAGTTGAGTTTTGATGAATAACTGATTTTTACATTCCATTACTTGGTTTAAAAGGCATTAACTATCAACTCATCGTTTGAAAAGGAAGTTTGAACTTCCTAACTTGGCCATCAAACTCTTCTACAAGCAATTCCCAATGGATCTTTCCAAACTTTCTTCCTCAATAGGATCCTCTCCTCTACCCATATTTTCTGTTTGCATGCAAAGTATACCTTTGAGCATCAATATGGTCACAACCTCATTTAGAATGTGCTTTTTTTTTTTTTTAAGATTTTATTTAGTTATTTGACAGAGATCACAAGCAGGCAGAGAGGCAGGCAGAGAGAGCAGGGGAAGCAGGCTCCCTGCTGAGCAGACGTGGGGCCCCATCACAGGACCCTGGGATCATGACCTGAGCCGAAGGCAGAGGCTTTAACCCACTGAGCCACCCAGGTGCCCCTAGAATGTGCTTTTCACTTACTTTCTCCAAACCTGTATTTTAAGGCCAATTTCAAACTAACGATGCTTACATTTGTCCTACTAAAGCCTTTTTTATCCAAGATAGTCATGTGATCCTCATTAGATATGGGCTTCAATAGTGAAATACTATTTTGACCTGAGTAAAAGGCAGGAAGAACACTAATTTGTGGAAGAAAATCAGAAAGCGAATTTTTTTCATTTCTCATTGCCCCTTTAAAATGCATTTAGTAAGGGGTGCCTGGATGGCTCAGTTGGTTAAGCAACTGTCTACAGCTCAGGTCATGATCCTGGTCCCGAGACTGAGTCCTACATCAGGCTCCCTGCTTAGCAGGGAGTCTGCTTCTCCCTCTGACCCTCCCTCTTCTCATGCACTCGCTCTCTCTCTTTCTCATTTTCTCTCTCAAATAAATAAATAAAATCTTTAAAAAATTCATTTAGTAAAATATACTATACTCTGATGTAATTAAAGATAAACCTCAATTACAGTCTCCATTCAAAAATTAGTATGCCTACACCCATACAATAATTAAACGTTTAAACTTTAAAGCCCCTGACAGAAACCTATTTCAGGGGTGAAGCTGAAAAAGAAAGATCCAAACCTCCTAAGTTTGTCTTCTCTTCCACTGTTCCTTATTTATCTTATTAACTCAAGTACTGACTCTTCCAAAGTTGGGGGTGGAGGGATGGCATAAGCAGAACTGGTATGTGAAACAAGTTCTTATCTAACAGGTCCCATATGCTCCAAGCTCCCGGATTTTTTTTTTTTTTAAAGATTTTCTTTATTTATTTGACAGACAGAGGTCACAAGCAGGCAGAGAGGCAGGCAGAGAGAGAGGAAGGGAAGCAGACTCCCTGCTGATCAGAGAGCCAGATGTGGGGCTCAATCCCAGGACCCTAGGATCATGACCTGGGCCGAAGGCAGAGGCTTTAACCCACTGAGCCACCCCGGTGCCCCCAGGCTCCCGGATTTTTAAAGCTGATCCCCTCTTAGAGTGTGTGTGCATGCATGTACAGGCATGTGTGTGCACGCGCGAGTGTGTGTGTATATGTGTTTTGAGACTTCTTTCCTCATTGCTGATGGCCTTACCTCAATTTCCTTGACCAAATCTCGTTTTGTCTGACCACGCCTCTTTAGGACCTGCTCTTTCAGCAGTACATGCTACAGAGACTCATTTTTGGGGTCTCACTGCCTCTCTAGCCCTTTCTCTGGGTTGGGGGTCTCTCTCACTACCTCGTGCCCAGCCACACCCTGCTTTGGTTCACGAGAAACATTAACACATTCTTCCAGGAATAACCCTCAGGGCATGGACCAGTCCCAGTGTGTCAACATTTCTGTACTGCTCCATTGCCATCTAAACATCTACCCTTCTCTTATCCTCCCTACTTCCCAATCTGGAACCAAACATAGGCCATTCTGTGAGGCTATATGCTTTGGTGCACATAAGCACTTCCTGATACTCTCACTCTTATGAATATCCTTTGACCATACTTGAACCTAATGAATGTAGTGCATTTGCTTGCTTAGATGTCTGTGGTTTCTGACTTAGCTGTGAATTTAGCAAAGTGCCTCACTACCATTATACCAAGGGATGTTTGTGGGATGTATGAGTATGGTAATAAAGTCTAAGTAAAAAAGATTATAACTTTTTATGACCCAGAAAAATGTTTTTTATGGGGCTAACTGTATAAAGACTTACAAAAATCAATGCCTATGAAATAATTCAAGATGTAGCTAGAACACCCATTTGTCTCCCTGCCTAGAATTAGCTCCAAAAGGACAAAGATCTTATCTTTTTTAGCAGTCTACAATAACGAATGAAACATAAAATGATATTTAACAAATATTTAATGAATGAAGGAATCCGATTTTAAATTTTTTATTTACTTCCTGGGTATCTTTCTTGCTGTAATATTATTAATTTCTCCCCTTCATAGGCTGGGATTCATAAGTAAGTAAGAATTACTGTTATAATCTTCATTTTCTTCCATAAGTTATATCATTTTCTTAAAGGCATTTTGGATCACCAATGAAAGAACTCCTTATAAAAGTTTTAAAACTTGGCATGGAAAGTAACATCAATTTAATTAAGTAAGTCCTTACCAAATGCCCACTACTTTTAAAGCACTGGACAAGGCACTGAGGAGGAGAGAACAAAAAAAAAAAAAAAAATCACTGTGTTCCTAAGAATTTATAATCTAATTGGAAAGATGAGATATGTGTGTATGTAACTATAGTAACGGGAAAATTCAGGAGCTCACTTAGAAGATCGCTGAGTGGATAATAGCACTCCTGCTTGGTATGAATGTAGAAAAGTATCACGTAAAAAAATGGTTTCAATGTTGGCCTTGAAAAATAGTTAAGATTTCAGCAAGTGGAATAAGTCATCCAGAACTATGCAAAGGTAGAAATGCGGTGTGTGGCTATATTTGGGAATCAGTACTTGAACCAGCTTAAGGGTAGAATGTATGGGAGTCAGGGGGCTAGGAAAACTCTAAGAGCAGGTAGAATGATAGCTAACGTTTCTCCTACAGGCAGAGGTAGACCTCTGAAAGCATTTGAGCAAGGGAATCTTAAAGCACAATGTGAAGCTAAATATGAGGAAATAAATGTTTAGGACTCAGGGAGATGAGCCAGCTTGTTATGGCAACAGGTGAAGAGTACTACTGGCCTAGTGACAAGGAGAATGGCAAACACAAATACAGCTAACAGACACAAAGATGAAAGGACCTAGTAGGTAGGAATTACCTGCTGGGTAACAAATAGCAGCTAAAACAGGTAAGCTAATCATTTTCCTCCTACAATAGAGAAGGGCATGCTCTATCAAATCCCTGCTGCAATAAAGGGAAAAGAAGGCTCACAAATGGCTACCTTTTAGGAACTTGGGTGAGAAGAATATTGTAATAAAGTAATAACTATTTGAGAACAAAACTTAGAAATGAAATAATTATATTCTATGTGGTTATGATCTGATAGAATTTATCCACAGACAGTAGGTTAAGCCACCCCCTCGCTCACCAAGCCTCTGCAAGAGCCACCCACTGGCCTCCTTGACTCTTGGCTTATCCCTCCAAATCCACCCACCAGGCTATACTCAACACAGATCTGGGTTTCTCTCTGCTTAAAACTTTCCTAGATGCTTCCACTGCTTTTGGGATCATGAAAACAGGCTTCACCTGGCCCACTATGATCTGTGTCTCCCTCTACCTTTGTGTCATCCCTTTCAACCCATACTCCTTCCAATCAAACTGAACAGCTTGCACGCCCTGCCCTCACCCTCCTCCCCCACCTCCCGACCTTCTCAAAGGCTGGGCAACTTCCCAGAGCACTGGCCCACACAACTGGAATTTGTCAGGGCTCAATTAGAATTCCGTACCACTGTGACCTCCTCTTGTAGGTTACTTCCTGGTGCTGTGCACACCCCAAGCTGCTTACACTTACCTTTGTCACATTTTATTATTGTCACCTATCTCCCCACTGTAGTCCTTCAGTGCTAAAAAGACAGAGACTAGGCTCCCTTGTTCTATTACCCAATATAGAAAGTATCACATACTGGAAAATCAATACATATTTATTGAATAAATGGAGTAGTGGTTAATTAAATCACTCTGGAGCTCATTTTCCTCATCTTTAAAATTGGGTATTGATTTTTAAGATGCCTTTTAGTCATATATTTTAAGTCACCTTTGTCAATAAAGAAGACAGAATTCAGCATCCCAAGTCAGAATCAGTATACTTCAAAACCAGAGGGTCCTATTTATAAACTTGTATTTTAATTACTCTCTAAATAGTAAAATTGCTAATAATGCTAGTGATGTATTTCCTTATTCCTCCACCTGTCCTCATTTTGCCCACACTTCTTCTTTTCATGTTACCTTAAACAGTGAAATGTGAGTAGCAAAGAAATACAGCTAAATAATCATAAAAACCGAGAGTTGAGTCAACTTCCCAAGAAAGTCAGCTAGCTTCCAGGCAGTTTTCTTTCTGCCTGGAATTTTCATAAATGGAAACACATTTCAGATATTTTCAGAGAAGAGGACACATAAATCTCATTAGATAATACTAGTTTCTACCACCTTTAGTGAATAACACTGCAAGGTGTTCCATTTGATACAAACTCTGTCACACTACTTCTCAAAATAAAATAAATGTGGCTCACACATATTCTCTACAGCATTACCAGGAGAATGCGAAGAATACTGTGAACAACAGTAACTTTTATGGAGTACTTACTATGTGCCAGGTATTACTTATTTGCTTTACCTGTATTAACTCATTTAGTTCTCACAACAGTCCAGCGAAGTAGGTACCATTATTATTCCCACTTCACAAAGGAAGAAACTGAGCACTCTCCCCAGGATGACACAGTAAGGATATAGCTAGGATTTGGATCCAGCAGATTTAGCTCATGAACGTGATCTGTTGACTCTACTTTTTTTTTTTTAAAGATTGACTCATTGATTAATTGATTTGACAGAGATCACGAGTAGGCAGAGACACAGGCAGAGAAAGAGAGAGGAGGAAGCAGGCTCCCCGCTGAGCAGAGAGCCTGATGCAGGGCTGAATCCCAGGACCCTGGGATCATGACCTGAGCGGAAGGCAGAGGCTTTAACCCACTGAGCCGCCCAGGTGCCCCTATACTGACTTTCTTGAGAAATCATCCCAAAACTAGAATCTTTAATCTGCAAAAGCCATTTTGGGAGGATTATATTCCTTCATTTGAAAATAAAAGAACACAAAACCTTGTGACATTCTGAGCTCTTATTAAAATAAAAATCAGTGGTATAGTCAAATACAGGCTCAACTTGCTAATATAACTGAGAAGACGTTTAACTGTTTATGTTTCTTATTTTCACTTAAAGCCTTCTAACTCCAGAGTCAGATGCAAGTAAAAGAGCCACTCCCAAGCCTTTATTTCTTCACACACACAAAAAAAAATTTGTTCTGATCTCCAGAATTTGTCCACAGCTTAAAAAGACAGAAAGACAGTGTTCTTCATCTTTATGTTAAAAGAAATAGAATTTTAAATAAAAACAAACAAACATAATACCACTTTTTTATTTTGGGGGGGGGGATATCTCAGAATCCTTTGTATAAAACAAAAATAACTCATCCATTGGTGAAACTAGTGGGTATGAAAGGAAACTTTCATTCCTTTTCCTGTCCATCCAGCTCTCAGAGTAGGTATACTTACATGTATCTAATCCTTGAATTGATTTATTAAGCTGAGTTTACAAGTTAAAAAGGAAGAGATCCTGAGAAGATAATTACAGGAATACAAATCAAGAGAGACAACTTTGAAAGAATAGTAATTTTGCTTCTTGAAACTGACCTTAAATCCCTAGGAGGAGGACAGAACAGCTTAAAGCAACCTTTTCTCTCTATTCAGAAGTGATGGCGAATTAATTGTGCAGTTTAGCTGAACTTTGCTTTTCCTTGTATCCTAGGAGAAGATCTCTGACAGACTGGGAATTTTTGCTTGTTTGTAATGTAAACTCAATATCTCGAGACAGTTCTTAACAGCACATGGACTCACTGGAAAACCCTAATTCCCAAAACAAACAACGAGGAAAAGGTGAACATCATAATCCATCTGCAAAAGGGAAAAAGAAAATAGAATGTTTGAAAATATTTATTTTGAGTATCTGGGTTTAAATACTCCCTAAGAAAAATCCTTGACAACACCAGCAGTCTGACTACAAGATTCAAACTTGCTCACTCATGAAGATGTATAAGGCTTGTGGTTTACACAGCTTCTTAAGTTGTTTCAATTATACTAGCACTTAGTAGACATTTGCTAGTCCATGCAGTTCTAGCAAAAAGGAGGTTTGAGCATTTGCAGATAAACAGCAACACTGTTAAGTGTTCATGTTGATGGTAGAAAGCATTAGTATTCTAACTTACTCAAATTGGCTATTTCCATGCTTGCACATACCATTTCAGTTAGCTAGTTAATGTTACCTTCTGATGCCAACTCTATGGCTCCCTTCATTTAATCATGACATTTTTATTCACCAATTCAACAGCTGTTAATTAAGCACATATATCAAATTTGTACTATGATAGGCACTTGCAAGCAAAAACATAAAACAAAACAAAAAAATGGTCCCTGCCCTCAAAGATCTTTATTTGCAATTTTAAAACTCTACATTTGAAGATTAAGAAAAAAAAAAAAACTGTTAGTGGCATCATAATCCTTCATCTAATTTTTCAAGCAGAAATGAGTCAATAAAGTCTATAGGGAAATAGATATGCTTCTTTGGGCTTTTCCTAAAAGAATACCAGAGGCTTACGAGACACCCCAAATGAAGTACTGTTCCTTTTTTCTTGGTAACAAGATTTGCTTAATGCTTTTAAAAAGGAAAATGTATTGCAACATAAAATGAACAGGTGATGATTACTGAGGGAATGCTCTCTGTTCGAGTTCTTGACATCTCAGGACATGTAAAAATGCCTCCACTTAATTTAACTTATTAGCGTATTTTGGTATATCCATCTCTTCCCAGAAACTCTGAGTACCTTCTGGGTGTGTCTGACTCTGTAGTAGGTGCTGGGTATCTGCAGATTTGACTTCAAGTAGCTCATGGTCCTACTGTGTAGCACTTACAGAAAGTAACAATATGCTCAAGGTTTTTAAAAATTTAAGAGGTCCCCAATGGAATGTAGACTCAGAAAAACACATTTTCTAATGTTCTTTTCCTGAGGTTAAGAGGAATTTGGTATAATTATAGAAACAAAGTATTCTTGGACAATATTTTTAAAAAAGTAATCTGAATCAACTGGCAATGGAACACATACATGGGACCAATTCAAATTTTACAGAATAAAAAGCATTTTGCTGCCAATGTTGGTCTAAAGTTAATTGTAAAATGTGTTTTTTTAGTGACATCAAAAATCACAAACCAATCAATAAATCAACTGAGGCTAGATACCACCACCAGCTTGTAAATTGATTTACCATCTATTCTAATTTCTCCGCAGAGTATAATAGGCACTTTCCTTTCATAAGTTTAATGTTTCTGTAACTGAGATACAATTCAATTTATGTGCACATTTTATGGAATAATATTTCTTTTCCAAAACGTTGTTCTTAACTTCAGGGTGAATCTTATAACAAATAGTACCAAATTTAAAGAAATGCATTAGTTGCAAGCATGCTAACTGCCTATCTTATAAACTATATGTTCCATTATAATTATAAATATCTGAATCAAATTTACTTTTAAATGCTTCACATTTTGCCATAAATGGAATGATAAACTCTCTTATCTGGTTTCAAAATCTAGAATCACTTGCTTTGAAATGCCTCATTACCAGAATCAAAAAATTATCTCTTACGACTTTCATTATCTCTGCTGGAAGATAAGAATTGTCTCTTATTAATCCCTATACATTTCTTGTAGGGAAAGCTATGTCCTGGTCAAATGCTGAATGAATAAATGAAATAACAGAGGAAGGAAAGAGGAAATAAAGACATTGGACACAATGAGCTCTCAACAAATATTAGCTAAATTACACTAAGCTACTTATGTTGACCCAAAGAGTATATTGCCCATAGTTCACCGATAGTTTTATTATCTTGCTGTAGTATTTGTTTTTGTACCATCAAGAGGAAATTAACAAATACTAATAGAAAAAATTGTTTTAATATTTGATGTTATGTATACCTAAGGTCTGTTTATTTTAAAAATCCTTAGTACATCAGTCTTTCGTTCAAACATTCTTCTCATATACCCAACTATTTTTATGATATTGTCTATTTAAAAATACCTCATAACTTTTATCTTACTGAAGATATGAATTCACACAAAACACAACCTTATTGTGTTTATTACGTGATTATTTTCTACACATATTCCAATATTAAATTACTTGTAGTATATTCTCACTTTATTTATTTACACTTTAACATCGATAAACCCCTAATACCCATGAGAGCCACCAAACCTAGCATTTTGTTTCTAAACAGAACTTGTCGACTCAGACTTTTTGCTATAGTTTCTCATTTATGCTATAGTTTTTCCCCTGTTGAGTTAAAGCAGAACACTAAACTCAAAAACTGCCTCAAATGTGCGGCTAATGCAAAGAAATACATTTTATTTTTTTGTAAAGATTTTACTCATTTATTTGACAGAGAGAGATCACAAGTAGGCAGAGAGGCAGGAAGAGAGAGAGAAAGAGAGGGAAGCAGGCTCCCCGCTGAGCAGAGAGCCCGATGATGCGGGGCTCAATCCCAGGACCCTGGGATCCTGACCTGAGCCGAAGGCAGCAGCTTAACCCACTGAGCCCCCCACATGCCCCAAGAAATACATTTTAATACAACTAAGGAAAATAAAAAAGTTGAGTGTGTTTGCAAATGCTCAGTGACCTCTAAACTAGAAATTGTAAATATATTTATAAGTTACTTATTATCTAATAGCAGAGACCATTTTTCCAATGAGATCTCTTGGGACAGAAATATAAACAGGCAAGAATAAAGGATCTCAGACCAAGCTCTGGAATATGCTATTTATAAGTCACACCAAAAAAGGGAGCAATCAAAAGATGCAGATAAGTGCTGGTCACTGGAGAGAGAGGCAAAACAAGAAAAAAATGGTGGGGAACTGGGTCACTAAGTCAGTTGGGCATCTGACTCTGGATTTTGGCTCAGGTCATGATCTTATGGTTGTGAGATATAGCCCTGAGTAGGGGTTGGCACTTAGTGGGGATTCTCTCCCTCTACCCCTTCCACCCACTCACGTGTTTTTTCTATCAAATAAGTAAATAAACAAATCTTTTTTTTTTTAAAAAAAAAGGAAAAATTAAAAATGGCTATCATGAAAACAAAGTTTTCTGAGAAGGCCATGGTAAATGAGAAGGTTAAGTAGCTCAGAGAACTGATGGGACCAGTTCTTCAGCACCTTGATCCTAAAAAACAAATGAGATCAATGTATTTGGCATCTTAAAAGCCACTGGAAGTTACCATGGTGTTAGGAGATAGAAAATTGTTCAGAGGGGGACAAAGTTGAAAATTGGATTTGAGGAAATAGAATTACTTACTACTCCTCATTTGTATAGCTTTGCAGTAAGGGTGAGCAAGGCAACAGAATGCAATATGAAAGAACAGACTGGAACATGGGCTAAAAGACAACCTATAAATGTTTCTTAACTTTGAATTATGTTACATAATTCCTCAAAGATGAGATTGAAGAAGGAGTCTTGCAGCCAGATCAAGAGGACTTAACGACTTGTCAAGAAATTTGTTGTAAGATTTTAGGCTTAGAGTAATGATAAGTTCCTGCACATGGGCAGTTGATTATCTAGTGGGGGTGAGAGAAATTAATTGAATGTCTCAAATAAATATAAAATTGTAACTTCCATGCCTGCTAAAAATAAGAGATATACAATGCTGTGGGAACACATAATAAGAGGAGATTTTGATATTATAGAAGTCAGGCTTCCATGAAAAAATGACAAATGGACAATGAGTAAGTGAAGAGGAGAAGAAATAAAGTTGTATTCAGAGGGCTGAGCAGAAGCACAGATCCTGGGAAAGGAGAGATTAGCATTTATGAGCAACCAAAAGGCCAATGTGAATGGAATACTGAAATCAGGGTGCAACACTGCACATGTTGAGGATTGTCCTTAGCCTAAAAACAAAGGGAAATCATTCAAATACTTAAAATAGTTGTTTTGTTTTAAATACGTTCTTGTACTTAAAACAAAACAAACACTGGAATATGGAGAATGGAGATTGGAGGAGTCTGAATGCATACAGGTAGACCAGTTCATAAGACTTTACTAGTTATGCAGGACACAGAAGATGGCAGTTGGGGCAGAGTTAGCAGAAATGATGAGGAGTGGATGCTTTAAAGAAGAATTTCAGGAAATAAAAACTGAAAAGACTTGGTGATATATGGGTTATGGATATAAAATTTCATCTTGATGTTTACACAGTTGTTCACAATTCACAATGAGTCAATCAAGCAATCAATCAATAAGCATTTATCAAGTGCCTGCTACGACATCAATATATCATTCCTTTTATGGAAGGCTTGAAATTATTTATGCATTAGAAGCAGACATCACATTCTAGGCATTGTTTATCTCAATTGTTTCTGACACACCAAAAACAAACAAGCCATTGTTGGTGAATATCCATTGTGTCTTCGGATTCTGGAACAAACAGTGCTTTCAGAAGCTACATTAAGCTCATCCAAAAGGGATGACAAAACCATCTCTACCCAGTACAGCCTGCACAAGTGTGGTGCAAGCAGATGAATGTTGCAGTTGGCCAAGAAGCCCATAGAGGATGATTCACCAACACAACAAGATTCATCTACATACTCACCTCCTCCTGCCAAGTGTACTAGTAAAATCCCAAGTCACACACCCCTAATTCCACTTTTTTTTAAAAAGATTTATTTATTATTTTAGAGGTGGGGGGAGGGAAGGGCAGGGAGGGGTAGAGAGAGAGTCTTAGATAGACACCATGCCGAGCACAGAGCCCAACGAGGAGCTAGATCTCAGGACCGCAAGATCACTACCTGAGTGGAAACCAAGAGTCCGATGCTTAACCAACTGCACCGTCCAGGTGCACCCCAATTCCACTCCTAACTGACACTTGTAGGACTGAGGGGGAGTCCTGTCTAGCATCATACGAACACCAAGAAGAGAGACTGCTTTGAAAATACCACAAAGATGAGTTTCCTGGTTTCTGTTTCTCTGCTCTCTGGGAAAGATAGCTAAAACTTCAAAATAAATCTAATCTAAGTTTTAGAATATGAGAGTTTTATTCTCAGTATCACCGTTGATTGTGGTGGCTATGAAAGTCTGCTCAGAAAGACATATTCTTCATTAGTCAAACTATTACCTGATATATGAGGAAATCTATTTTTTCCTTCTGGTTCCTTCCTCTGTTACCAAACTGAATATATTTGAGAGAAAAAGCACAATGAAGAAGATGAGCCTCATACTTGGCATTAGGAGAACATGTTATGAATTCTGATGCTATCACTTATAAGCAGTACTATCCTAAAAGATGTATTATTCCATTTCTCCAACCCTCATTATACTATCTACTTTGAAATGTTCTTCAGATCAAAGAAGGTAACAAATGCAAAATTCCTAATCAGGTCTAACACTTAGTAGGTGCTCATTAAATATCTGCTGAATCTTCCCAAAGCTGAACTACTTCCGCACATGGAGTTATATCCACTGTTGCAAGTGTCTTAATCTTTATCTAAATATTAATAATCCCCCACTATCAAATTGATTCAATTATCCTTTTATAAGCTGGTCTGGATATTAAAATATGCTCACTAATCAAATGATTTCTACTCCTCTTTCTGGTACTTTCTTTAGAGATCCCACTACGAATTTTACAGTCTCCTCTATGAACCATATGTTATAGTTCTTATGTTTACGAAGATTATATGTGTGATCTAAAATTAAGAAAGTGAAGACTCTATAGAAATTACCATGTGGTGCAAGAGGCAAAATAATGCAGACTATTTCCTGGCTTCTTTCATACTCAACTGCTGGAGCTTTAATAACTTCTGCACTGCAGTGATTATGAAACTAATGCGTATTTTTAAATGTTAACTCAGAGTGTCAGACGTTTACTTATATTCGGCAAAATCTTAGGAAGAACAAGTTTGAGGGCTACACGGTAATGTGGGCTGTTAGACATATTTTCCATCATTCACATTTTGTGAGGACTCCTACCTTCTAATCATTTTTATCTAAATTATATTGTAATCCTCACTTTCTGAGAGTCTTGAAGTTAGAAACAAGAACTTAATGTTAATGTTAATTACAGGAGCAAGTTGAAATGTACTTTAATAAAAGAATGAGATATTGAAAGTCAAATAATCCCTTGGAGATTTTTAAGCTTCTCCTAATAGGGAGAGGAATCTAGGATAAAATTTGGGGACTTAATAACCCATTTTATAGAGAGAAAGAATCTTGCATCTCACAGGCACAGAAAATGATCTGATTAGCTTCCCTTTTCTCTAGCTTAAGTTCAGAAAATGTCTTACTCATGGAAGCAAATGGAAAGATACTTCAAGAAATCACACTACTTCTCTATAGTCAAAAGCATGACTCCATTCACAAAACAGCACCTCTCGCAGTTTAGCACACACTTCTCCTGAAGAAAATTAAAATAACTGTCTTAGAACTAGTATGCGGAATTGTCAGTACGTTTGTGATGTTTTTTCATCTAAAACCTGAGCACTTCTGGGTGGCTCAGTGGGTTAAAGCCTCTGTCTTCGGCTCGGGGTCATGATCCCAGGGTCCTGGGATCGAGCCCCACATGGGGCTCTCTGCTCAGCAGGGAGCCTGCTTCCCTTCCTCTCTCTGCCTGCCTCTCTGTCTACTTGTGATCTCTGTCTGTCAAATAAATAAATAAAATCTAAAAAAAATTAAAAAATAAAATAAAACCTGAGCACTTCTAAATAAGAAATTTTACATTTAAAAGTGAATATCCCTCTCTGAAAGCCAGAGCTTGATCTTTTAAAGCTAATTTTTTTTTTCCTTTCTTGTTCACTTCCCCAAATAGGGCTTTCAAGTTTTAGAAACCCTTTTCTCTAATGAATTGTAGTATCCAAACCAGCTATGGGTTTGTTTTGCTTTTATTTTTTTTTTTTTCCATGAGAAAATGAGCTTGTTTATGGACCACATCTTGCTCAAAAGATAGATTGAAGTACTGATGAGCTTAATGTTATTTTATCAGGACAAATTAGGAAGTTAATTCAGAGATGCAGCCCCCTGATGAGCCTGCTTTTACCTATTCTCATTACTTCTGTTTATTCCATATGGATACCTGTTCCTGGCAAGTTACCCACTTAGTGAATTTCTTGCCAAAATTCACATCAGATATTTTGTTGTATAACTTAACTACCCAGAATAAATCTTTGACGCTCAGGTTGTCATAGGAGACTATGAAATAATATGAGTAGGAACATTTATATAAAGCATATTTCTTTCCGGAAGTTTGATCTCATTTTCAAGCTCAGTACCTCTGACAGGAAGGAGGCAGCAGGAAGCAACTTATCAAATCAAAGACTTGTGGATCTTCTTTATTGCAAATGTCACAATCCCTCAAAATTGTTTTGTAAAATGACTGGTGTTCTAAATCCACCAGGTAACTAACAATGCAGTACTTTCACATCTGACCTGTTAGCAGAGATGCCTGACTGGCCCAGATTGGTACAGAATTAAGGGCACAGAAGAGCGGATGATTCAGCTAGGTCCCTCAGGCAAGGTGAGGGGTAAATACCTGTTACCTGAGAAGCGTGCTATCAAACAGTGAGTACTTTGCTCTTAGTTAAGGAGAACCAGTGCACATCACAGAGTGCACAACTCATCTCTTAGCATTTTCCTTAGCCTGCTGTGCTACCTGCATTTTTCTGATTTCATCAAGCAGAGGAGGGTTCGTCCAATAAACACTTAGAAGAGCTTTAATCCATGTTATCTCTCTATGGGACCAGTTTTTCAAGACAGCAGAGAAAAACTCAGGATGCTCAAGCAAAGAGCTACCAATCGCCCATGTACTTTGGCCTTGATCTTTAGTATCAAAGTCACCTCTGCCTAGACCCAAACCTCCAGGAAACTTTGAAGAAATGTTCAGGTCCTCAAGAGCTCTGCTCCTGAGAGAAGCCAACTGGAGCAGAAAGGCATGCCATTACTACCAAATGGCATTTCTGATTGCAAGCTATTACAATCACCTACCAAGCCCTCCTGTCACTTTCATTCAATCAATAAGCAACAGGTTCTTCAGACACTGGAGGGAGCCAGACTGGTAACTTGAAGGAAAGGAAATTCTGGTACCTAATCAGAGCACTTATTTTCCTGCCTTTTTTTTTTCCCCATTCGCATCTCCCTTACCAGACCCCTTCCCTTTCCCCACCTCCAATCTTCTAAGTCCGATCCTGTTTGGTGGGAAATTTTTGTCTGATTTATAGAAACAAATTAAAGACAAGTGACTTCATTAGATTCTTAACTCAGGTGTGCCTATCATATTGTTGTGGGATCTGTTTTTGTATGTCTTAGTTATTTCAATTATATGCCATCCCAATAACAGTAATCATGTTATATGTCACCGCAGATTTTCTCCTGGTGAGTTTGTAGTTGTTGTTTTGTTTTTTCCCTGCTGTTGTTTCCTCAGCCTTCTCCCAGTTTCCAAAGGACAGCTGAAATGTCAAAATATTTTTAATTTTATTATATAGGCCATCAGTTATGAACAAATGTAGGTATTCAGCATGCTTGTATTCACAAGAAAATGTAGACACCTTCACTCACATGCATGCTAAATTTTAACCATTAGGGAAATAATTCTCCTTTCATTCATGTTGGCTTTAAAGTGATTTAAATTAATTCCAACCACCGAGTCCTCACCCCACTGGATTGGTTTAACACCCTTTGATGGTGTTGTTTGGGCTTTTCTCTCACATGCTAATGAGGCATTCACTTTAGCTGCCACAACTCCATATAATCCTTGGGCAATTCTCACACTTGCTAATGACCTCTTCTTTAGAGAGCAGTGAATCTTGGGAGGAAAGGAGGGGAGGGAGGTGAATTACTGGCCTCCAGTAGACTACCCTGAAACTATTTCTGAAAATAGATTTGTGTGGCTGACTGCTCCTCCTCTGGAAAAGTAATTGTTGCTAAAGAAGAGATTCACTGCTACCTGCCATTTACAGACTGTCTACAGAGCAAACAACTGTTGTTTTCTGCAGCTTCCTTTAGCACCAAGTGGTGATTTTAGAAAGGAGAATAGTCTGTCTCCTGGGAGTCTTGCCTTAACCATTAGTTTTTCCTTGAACATGGATTTCACAAATGTCCAAATAATGAGCTACATCTAGGGCTCGCTTCCTTATAATGATGGGTGAAACAACTTCATTAAGCTAGGTCAAAGCAAAAATATGGAAAAAGCGCCTGTCTTACTACCCAAGGGAATGAGTATTTCTCCATGGAGTCTTCTAAGGCTCTCAGAATTTCAGCTAGCAACCATACCTTTCTCAAGGAACTTTTGGAAAATACCTAGATGGAAGATGTTACCTCTAATGGAGAATTTGAAGCCTAAACTGAATGAATATGTTGAGTGATTCTCAACATACGTTGAGCTGCCCCTTAACATCACCTTTAAAAACTCCCTTCTCACACCCCATCCCAGACCAATTAAACCAGAATCACTGGGGCTGGGATCCAGGCTTCCATAGTTTTTTAACCACCCCCCCCGCCCCATGATTTCAATGGACAGCCAATGTTGAGAAACAGGACAGTGGGAACCAGGGAAAGAACAAACAATGACAATCAAGAAAGGAGACTCAACAGTTGGCTTCCACTGCTGGGAGTACTCTCTTCAAGCATTGCCTGTGATTCCATCTCCCTTTTGTAGGAACACATCTGCCAGATATAAAGTGACAAAATCTTCACACTTGGCTATTCTTCTTTACAGGATTCCGTTTTTCAATATTTCCTTGTGCCACATGAATGGATCCTTATAAGACTTAGCACTTCATACTGCCAGCAATGTGGAATGATCATTATTTTGTCTTCCAAAAATGCAGGCATAGTTAATAATAAGACTGCACAGGGGAAAAAATGTTAAGTAATAATAATTGATATTTCTTAATGAATTTTTTTCTTGTATTTTTTTAATATCTTCTCCATCTAGATAGATTTCTTCTCTTCCATCTAAAAACATGCCCAATTTTTAAAAGTTACATAAAAATTCTTTCCAAGACTGCATATTCTCTCAAGTTGCTACTTTAAATCTCCATTTCAGTATCTTTACTTAGTCTCACAATCCAGTTACTCTTTAGCTCTCTACAATTTGGCTTCTGTCCCCACTACTCTACAGAATGATTTCTTCCTAGTCCTAGATCAGCAATGTACTCCTAATCCAATGATCACCAACCCAGAAACTCCTGAAACTGCAGCAGTAACTACTTTAAAGAATCTGTTAAAATTTCACCCTGTTTTGTCTTCTATTACTATGTCATCTTTTCTTTATTCAGTCCCCTTCCCCTCAGTATTTTGCACAATTCATTTTCAGTTCTCCTCTCTTCTTGTAATGCCAAAAAATCTTAAATTCAGGTCTATAAAATTTGGGGTCTACATGCTGACACATTTTTCTGGCAAAAAGATAACAGCTTTCATCATATTCTCCAAGGGTTTCCTAACTTAAATAAGGTAAATAACTTACAAGATGCTCACTCAGTCAGAAATCTTATCTATTCCTGTGTCTGCACTATCATCTTCTTCTAAGAAGGTTACTTCTGTCTCTGCACCTCTCATCTCCCTCCAGGCTACAGATTCAAATTTCCAAAAGACTGTCAGGCAACTCAACCAGCACCTTCTCATGACTTTCCTATGTCTTTTAATTAAAGTGTCATATTCTTGGATGTCTAGTGCTATGGACTTAGAAACCTAGAAGCATTTCTGTCCCCACATCTTGAGTCAAGAATCCAGTTGTTTTCTATTTCCAAAAGACCTCTTAAATCCACTCCTCTTACCAATCCCCCCATTTACTCTCCTGCTTCAGGACTTTATTTCCTCTTACATATGATATTACTATCATCTCCAATTTGTTGGTTCCCTTTAGTTTTTCCTAGCCTAAACATCCTACATCCATCTTTCAAACCCATCTTCCTGAGTTACCATTCCAATTATGTTTATCCCCTGCTTAAAACTCTCAATGGTTCCCAATTTCCTCTGAATGATTCGGGCTTTCAAGCTCCATCGCTTGGTGGTCCAAATTTACATTCCCATGTTCATCATCTAATTCCTATAAGCACTGGACAGCTCCCCATTCTGAAAAAGATAGTCTGTTTCTCTGATGGCTAGACAGTGCTTAGATTATGCTCAAAACAAACCATATACTCTTTCATCACTTCCTTCAAAAATTTTACATGTCTTTTAAGATATGCTTCAAATGCAACCTTCATGAAATACATACAAAGCTCTGACTGAACTATTAAGTTTCTTTTCTCTTCTATTTCTTGATCAATCAATAAATAAAACCTAAGTCCCCTTCATCCTTTAAAACATAAATCTAGGGGGTGCCTGGGTGGCTCAGTGGGTTAAAGCCTCTGCCTTAAGCTCAGATCATGATCCCAAAGTCCTGGGATCAAGCCCCACCTTGATCCCAGGGTCCTGGAATCAAGCCCCACCTCGGGCTCTCCGCTCAGCGGGGAGCCTGCTTCCCTCTCTCTCTCTGCCTGCTGCTCTGCCTACTTGTGATCTCTGTCAAATAAATAAATAAATAAATAAATAAATAAATAAATATCTTTAAAACATAAATCTAATGTCACCTAATACAAGATAAGCTTTCTTTTGTTTTTTGATTTTTGATTTAAAAAAAAAATTTTTTTTTATTCCTTCAGCTTCCTAAATACTCTATTCTGTTTGTGCACCATTTTTAGTCTTACTTATTTCATTGTATGGTAATTGTGATTCCCATGTCTTCTGGTATTTTATACCCCAAAGTTAGCACATTATCTAGCATATACTGAGTGCACAATTAATATTAAATGCCTCTGAATCTTGTGATACTACCAAATTCAATGCCCATAATATTTTTGCTAATAAAATTTATGTGGAGACTTTCCTAATAGTTCATGTCTATGCTGTCACAGATCATTTGAGAGTAAACTCCACCTTAATTGCCATATACTGAATAGTGCCGGCCGACCTGAATTGAATTATTCAGGGTTTTTTTGTTTTGTTTTTTGAGAAAACTTAAGATGTGTCAACACTGGCAATTACTTCGTAAATATTTTATTTATTTGAGGGGGAACCCCCCAGGAGGGGGAAAGGCAGAGGAAGCAGCAGACTCCTCTATGAACAGAGAGCCCAACATGAGGCTCTATCCCAGAACCCTGAAATCAAGACCTAAGCCAAAGTCACATGCTTAACCGACTGAACCACACAGGCACCCCAACATTGGCAATGACTTTAATCTAGAAGTCCCTGAATAGAACCTCCAATTCTTCCAACTCTCTCACTTCTGGTTCCCATGTCAATTGCTCATCAACTTTCTGAAAATTCCAAACCTCAATTCACTTCTCTGGGCTTATTACCCCACCCTTAACCTCACCTTATTTCCTTCTTGATTCAGAATGAATTTTATGGCTTGTTATCTTTACTGTTCTTCATCTGGCACCCTTGACTCACATATATCCTTAACCATTTACTGATCTCACTTCAAAGGAGGTCCAAATGGACACCAGGGCTACTGAAAACCAACCTGCCAACCAACAAACCAACACTATTCTTCATTAAACAAGTATGACTAAACAAAAAGAAGCCTTAACTTCTTCCCACTGTTGCCAAATGTCTAAGGGTTATTGTTGTAGTTGTTTTGTTTTTTTCCTGACCCTGGATAAAACGTCAGCTGGGCTGCACAGATTTTCTAATCCAATGCCTAGTCCATTCCAAAGCACAGGCAGTCCAGTCAAGTGTAAACTCAAATAGACAAATACAAAGTTCTTTTCTTCCTCCAGCTCAGCATTGATGACACTTGGGAGGACTGCCGTGGAGGAAGAATTGCATTTAGCATCTTTTCCTACTCTGCTTCCTTCCCCATTTCTTAGACAGTGCCCTGGCCCCTTAACAATTAGGCTGAGGTAGGAAATATAGGAAGAAAAGATAAAAGGACAAAACAAGTCTATTTGGCAGGCAGGTTTGTGATTTGGCATCAGTTTCTTCTGTGCATAATGTATACCCAAAGGTGACTTACGGTGCACATTTACGGTTTCTACTGAATATTGCTCTCTTGCCTGCCCTCCCCTGACTTTACACTCAGTATGTCTGAAACTTCCTAGATGCGGTAGTATTTTTCTACCTCATCCCAACTAGCTGCTTGGAACAGGGTTCCTTTTAAGGAGACCATGGGCTGGTGGGGAGCATATCTGGTAAGTGGGAAATGACCCCACCAATAGTGGAAATTCAACTAGCTCCTGAAGCATCACATTGTCTTGTAGTTTCGCTAGATTCACCCAGACCCTTAACTTTGGACTAAATTCTAGGGGACTCAGGTCAAGCTTCACAGGGAGTTTTCTCAAATGCCTTTCTCTCACTTGGTTTAAAACATGCAAAAGCACTCTACCTCTCTCTGATTATGCTGACAGTGGTGAACATACTGTAAATCAACAATACTTGCTGAAAGAGTACCTTTTCTTTAACACCTCTTGGATCAATATTGACTTCTCTCTTATTCAAGAAGGGTGATGAACTAAGCATTACAAAATCAACTTGATAATCTTTTCCCATGTCTTGAATAGGTAAATAGTTACCTATGGGACGTTATCTGCTTCAGGGCTCCAGCCCAAGTGAAACAGAAAGAGCCCCAATTGTATATTGTCATATTTCTCTACTGGTACTATTTACTTCAAAGACAGTCTCCAAACCTCAGCTGACTACTTAGCATGGTCCCTCCATTCCTTGAATTCTCCTCACTTGCCTTGTTCTTTTTTTTTCCCTCCAGAGCTATTCCAAAGCTTCTCCACTCTGCTCAGCTGTTATCACCTCTACTGGTAGCAGGTGACTTTATCTCCTATTTTATGTAGAAAACTACCACCATCAAGAATGTGTCCTCTAAAATGTCCATCCATTTCAAAACTATCTAAACTGTATGCCCATTATGCCTTAGTCTTGTCTTATTTTTTCTAGTGTCAGAGAATAAGGTTTCCTGTTCAATATCTGAAACCAAACCATCTTCCTTTCCAAGTTTCTCCAAGCTACCTTTTCTGGTTTCCTTTATGCCTTCCTGCAATGTCTTTTACAGGCCAGCTGCTTCCCACTTGCTTCCTCAGACAACTGCTTTTCTCACTCTATACATCTTTCATAAATAATCATATCTGTGATTATCATTTCAACTGCCTCCCTTATGCTGATAATTCCTAAATGCCCATTTCTCTTCATTGATAGATCTATTCCACACATCCCACCTGAACATCTCAAACATTTCAAACTCAGTGTCCAAACCATAATCCATTCTCTCTCCACAAATAGGACCCTGATCTCTGTCTCAAGCACCACCTGGTCACCAAGCAAGACATGTATTCATCAACCTTGACTCCTCCCCCTATCTTCACATTTAATCATCCTCTAAATCCAAGAGATTTTAAACCCCTGATATTTTTGTATCTTTTGCCTCTTCTACATCATTACCTCACCTAAATTAGACCTTAATCATTTCTATACTGATAAACTACAGCAGACTCCTAACTTGACTGTTTGAATTAAAGTCCTGTTACCCTCAAAGCCTGGGTATTAATCATCTATTGTTGTATAACAAGTTACACAGAATGTACTGGAAAGAACAAACACTGATGATCTTACACAATTTCTGAAGGTCAGACGTTCAAGAGCAGGTTAACTAGGTGATTCTGGCTCAGGATCTCTCCAAAGGTTGTAGTCATCTAAGGGCTTAGCCAGGACTGGGGGACCCACATCCAAGGTTTTCTCATGTGGATGCAGGCAGAAAACCTGAGGTCCTCTCCTGAGAGTCTTCCTGAGTGTCTTCCCAATGCGGCAGCGCTCTTCCTCAGAGCCAATCTATTACAACTTTGTGTCTATCAGCTCACCTACTGACAACCTAAAAATGTCTCCCATGACCCACAGGCTATAGTCAATGTTTCCTTAAATAGTTTATGAGACTCTCAATGAGATGAACCCTACAACTCCAATTTCCTTTACTCATTTGTTATATCATGTCTTCCAAATTTCTTATCGTTTCCTATCCTCCATATTGTTTCTTGATGCCAAAACTTTTCCAGGTTACAGTTTCTGCCTAGAATTTCTTGCCCTCTGTAACTGGGTAGATTATTTTCATTTACTGAGACCCAAATCATACACTGTCTGCTCTAAGAAGCTTTCTTAGAACTGGGGATTCCTACCCCCAGGCTCAGGATTTATCTTACTTCCCTAATACCTCCTATAATAGCTTGGGCATATTCTCTTTATATCAATATGTTGTAACCTCACTGAGGGCAATACAATTATTATCATGTATCTCCATATAAATTAGTATAACATCAGCTGCTATACTAATTCCTAAAATCACTGTTTATATTTGTTTTGATGACATACTTCATCCTCAGTGCTTCTTGGAGAACTAGTAGTACAATAAAAATTGTCTGACATCTGTTGGCTAGATCATTTGTAGTCGTTTCTATCTTTTTCGAGTAGGATTTTTAGATCCAGCTTATCTTCCAGAGCAGACCAAAAAGTGGTGAACCATGCTCAGTTACAAGTCTTTAAGGAAAACAACACATCCTAATGTCCGAATATTCTGTGTCTGCCTGGTTTGTCAGCCTGAAGACAATCAGAAGGCAAAACTCAAGTAACTGTAGGCTGAGAACCAGAAAACCAAATTCAAGGCTAGTAAAATCTAGCATCTTACCAGGCACCCTAGAAAAACTGTGCTAACAAAAGACAGCAAGAATTGGGCTCAGCATGTCCTGGGTGGGCTTGCCAATGGCGTTCTGAAATGAGGGTTCTGAAACCAATAGCCTAAACAATGGTACCCTAATAGGATAATGACTGTATTGATTTCTAGTCAAGTTTAGTTTTCCCATATTCTAGTTGAAGACCTAAATACGAATTTAAAAAAAAAAAAAAAGAGGGAACTAAGATTCTTCTTGCTAAAGGAAGTGATGTATTTATTTTTAATTTCCCTATAGCTTCAGATGTCTCAGAAATTTTTTTCCTCTAAAATATGTTCAAGGAATAAAGATACCAAAAAGAATTCACAATATAAACCTTTTTAAATAATGAGATTTAAATTTTCTTTAATTTTAAGACTCTCTTGATTTTGTTAGTCTTTCAGTAAGGGGAAAAATATGGAAGATCAGTATTAAACAGAAGCAGCAATAAATACAGCAATAAATAATGTCTCAAATATCAAAAGAGGGGCATGACTGCGTTAGGCACTGTATTCTTCCACAGGAAAACAAACAAACAAACAAACAAACAACTCTTAAGCCTTGGGCTCTTTTTTTTTTAATTCAAGCTAAAGCTTTCAGCAGAAGCTACATGAATTTCATCAATATGTTTATATGATTCCAAGCCAAGAAATTCTGCAAAGATTACCAAAGTATCTGATGTAGCTTCTGGCAAGGGATGAAATATATCTCACAAGAACCTCAAAAAAAAAAAAAAAAGTCTATTAGAAGAGCTGCTGATCCAATCAAGAAGATTCTAGATTAAAATCTGAAGAGGAAAAACACATCCTGATAAAAGTATAAGACTGACCAACATAAATAAATAAATAAATATTTATAAAAATATATATATATGTATATATACATATATATATATATATATCACAGAAAAACTAATATCAAGGAGGAATACCAGGTTAATTCTCTATTTAAAAAAAAAAAAGCAGGAGGATATGGGGACTGTGAAAAATACATCCTCAATTCAATATACCAAGGCAGAGACAACAAATCTAATAAACACAACCAATCTTGTTTTGAGACAGATACAATCTCATAGATATATTCTAATTTCAGTGTTGTAGCTAATGATGAAGACAGCTAAATTAAAAGACACATTTTGTTAGAAAAACTTAAAATGGGTCAGAAAGCAGATTCTCCTTTAAGAAGATGTGAACCATCATTAAAATCACAACCATAAAGCTGGATGAGTAGCCAAATTCATTTGGTTGAGCACAGAAGAAAAAAAGACAGAAATGCTATAGGGAGATGGGCAATAATATAGGCCATATATTTATTTATTTATTTATTTATTTATTTATTTATTTATTTATTTTAAGATTTTATTTATTTATTTGACAGAGAGAGATGACAAGCAGGCAGAGAGGCAGGCAGAGAGAGAGGAGGAAGCAGGCTCCCTACTGAGCAGAGAGCCTGATGCGGGGCTTGATCCCAGGACTCTGAGATCATGACCTGAGCTCAGTGGCTTAACCCACTGAGCCACCCAGGCACCCCTAGGCCGTATATTTAGATGAAGCATATGAACACAGCTTTTCTAATAGATGCTTGTACAGAAATGGGTTAAATTAATACCAAGAGATAGTGTTTAGCCATTAACCATCTTTTCATCTGCTGGCAAGCTCTTCTGGTCAAAATCCGAGTATTTAATAGTCATGCCTTGATTTGAGCCATTCCCACTTTTATCCCAGCTAGTCCTCCAAAGAGAAGGCATCAAAACCCACATCCTGCACTCAGCCTCATACAGTTCTGAAGCCAGTCTTGCTTAGGGCACTTCATGTATGTTAAATTCAAACCCAAACCCTAAACCTAGCATTGATGTAACTGCCTAGACCCCTGCCTATCTGTTTCCTACCTCTCAGTTTCTCCCAACCCATTCTGCATACCCCATTTATTTTTTTTTTAAAGATTTTATTTATTTATTTGACAGAGAGAAATCACAAGTAGATGAGAGGCAAGCAGAGAGAGAGAGAGGGAAGCAGGCTCCCTGCCGAGCAGAGAGCCAGATGCGGGACCCGATCCCAGGACCCTGAGATCATGACCTGAGCCGAAGGCAGCGGCTTAAACCACTGAGCCACCCAGGCGCCCCTGCATATCCCATTTATGACTTGTCTTCTACTTAATCTCCAATTACCACTAGGGGCCCTAACTAGGACAAGATTTCTAGCTTTAGCATTAATCCACTTGGCACCTTGACACCTTGTAAAACTTTATCCTGAGAGGAAGAGTTCTAAGACCCTAGATCTCTAGTTTCCAGCAAATGCAATCCTAAAAACTGAGAGAGCAGCCATAATCATAACATTACTCTCCTTAGCATTATCTGGAGACTCTATTCCCTTCACATGACCAAACCATGCTTTCTAGCTCTGGATTTCTCTCTTGTCCCATTGGCCTTCCAATGAGACAATGTCACCAAAACTGTAGAAGACTTGTTATTCTGCCATTAATTTTTGCTCTTGAAGACCACAGAAAAATAATCTATTTATCTGCAAACTAGGGTATTATGTATTTTAAGTCTGGCTGAGAATGAATTGACTGGGGAAATAATGGGTGGTCGTGGAGAAGGGAAATATGTCATCTAGCCAAATAAATAAGCTCTAATCAGGGGAAGAATATTCCTAAAATTCTGGAGAGAGAATAGAAGACTTTTCAGGGGGGGTGGAGAAAGGCTGACAAAGAACAAGAAACTCTAAAATTAAATTATGACTACACAGTTTTAAATTCCCACATAAGGAAAAACAAAAGTCATCAAAATAAATTATTCTTACTGGATATTGTTACTGTCCAATATGATGAGATTTTTCACAGCATAAGAATATTCAAGACAATTTTTAATTTTTAAAAGCAAAACATTATAAAAGCCTACATTCCTAAAAAGGAGGCTAGTAAATGAATTCTAATGTATATAATAAATTATTTTGAAACAATTAAAACTATGTTGTATATAAATATTGCATGGTATGGAAAAAATGTTAGAAATAGGAATGCAGGGTAGAAATACGAATAGGTGGGACACCTGGGTGACTCAGTCCATTAAGCGTCTGACTCTTGATTGTGGCTCAGGTCATGGTCTCAGGGTCATGGGATCGAGCCTCAGGTCCCTCTCCATACTCAGTGCTTTCTCTCCCTCTGCCCCACCCTCCTCCTCATGCTGTACTCATATGCTATCTCTCTAAAGAAATAAAGAAATATGAATATGGCTCTAACTAAAAATATATATGTATAAAATGGTATATGTTAATATATGAATATTATTTCTAACTGGTGGTATTTCAGTTGATTTTTAAATTTTTTAAGAGATTTTATTTATCTGAGAGAGAGAGAGAACTAGAGAGAGAGAGAGAGAGAGCGAGTGAAGGGGCACAAGTTGGGTGGGGGCAGAGGGAGAAGTAGAAGCCAGCTCCCCATTGAGCAGAGAGCCCTATGTGGGACTCAATCTCAGGACCCCAGGATCATGACCTGAGCCCAAGTCGGAGGCTCAACCCACTGAGCCACATTGGCTCCCCTGATTTTCATTTCTTATTTTATTCTTTACACCAATCTCTGCTTTTCAGATTTTCTTCAGTAAAGATTCTTTTTATAAACAGGAGGAAAAAAAATTTAAAGGTCATGTTCAAAAGGTAGAAGAAGGAGCACACAACCACAAATGGAATACAAAAGAATAGTACAAATCTCTAAGAACAGTGCCAGGAATGCAAAAGCAATAACTCAAGCTTATGAATAATGTTAAGGGAGATGAAAAGGATTTTAAAAGTTATGTTTAAAACAAGAAAAAAATAGGTTATGCCCATTCCTCCAAGCTGAAAGGGTCATGTTAACATTGCTTCTCTTTCTATGTCAAAGCAAATCATCACACCAGAAGGACAGCACATGGCTAAGGGGGATTCCAGGATGGCTGAGAATATTGTAAGGAAGCACCTAACTAGGATAAAAGATCTCACATCCCCAAGATGAGGGCATTTTACTGTCTGGAAGGAATTTACATATATAACTATGACACCCAAGACATCATCTCTGAGAAATCCTAACAGGTAGAAAAATCTGAAAATTGACAAATAGTTACCCCCACTTTTCCAACAAAGACAAAGAGAAATGTTATAAGAACTGCATGTATTGATGTTAATATTGTTTCTAGAACATATTTTTAAGAAGACTGTGATCCCTTGCAAGGTAATATGGAGCTCTTGAGTCAGATTACTTGCAGTATAAGGCAAGAGCAATTAATGTAAAATGTAGTTAGATCAGTATTTTCTTCAAGGTGAGAATATGATACATGATTCCTAAATTCCTATCTAGTTTTGAAATTTCATGATAAGCAATGGGTTTTGTTTTTGTTTTTGTTTTTGTTTTTATTTTATATGGCATTTGGAAGTATCATATTAATAGCTGGATAAATGGCCCACTTCATGTTGATTAATATATCATATAACCCTTGGTTCACTTACTCTGTATAGTGATTTGCCATGGGGCTGTTATCTCTTAACTGACCACGATGATAAATTCACAGATGACAGATCTATAAGACCAACAGATGTTATGAGTTTGTGGAAGGAAATAGGTTTAAATAAATTTTGATCCTAAAAGATTGTGGTACGTTATTATATGACAAAGTATGACCTAGTTATCCTAGTTGACACAGTCAACAGTCAGTATTTTAAGAAAAAAAAAGTGTTTTACTGTTTACAACAAACTAGGAAGAAAATACAAGTAGTGAAGTTAGCTCTAGCTGCTGAGTCTAAATTCCTGTCCCTCTTTTCTTCCACTCCCTCCTACACCTCCTTGTGCCTCCCCATTAGAAACTGCATGTTCTCCCTGCGTTGTCTTTCCCATGGCTCCTACTTTATTAGTTCATTACTCCCAAAACTTGCCCCAAGAAGTTCATATCGAATTATTCAACTGACTTATTTTGCCAAGGAAGACAGTTACCTAAAAAACAGGAATCAAACTATTGTGGTGGTGAGATCAGTCTAACCAGTACAGACAAATTTATCTCCAATTCATTTACTCCAAGGGATACATTGAAAACAAAATATAGTTATGTGAACTTGGTCTTCTTTCTCTTTGCTCACAGGGCAAGATGATCACCATCTTTTTTCAATCAAAACTTTTCAAAAAATGGGTTTCACTAATGGAAAGTGAGTATGTAGAATGAGAAAGTCAGTCATCCCACCCTCCCCTGCCGTGTCCCAATGCTCAGCTACGATTTTGAGCAGTTCTTCATGCTACATTTTAAAAGGCACATGAGGTTTTGGAAATGAGTACTCATGCTGATAAAGCACATTAGAACCACGGAGCACGAGGATGACTGCAGAAATGGTGGTCATTTTGCAAGACAAGATTTTGGAGGAATACCAGAATTCACAGAACACATTTTAAGACTCATCGTGTGCATATGCTATTAGCTCTTTCAGAGTATATCCAGAAGGATGAAGAAGTATTAATGAATAGAACATATGGAAAGGTTGTAAAGAACAATCTTGGAACAATGTGGACTATTTTAATAACGTAAAACACAAAACTCCAGATTTAGTTGTAGAAGTACAAACCTATTTCCTTCTACAAACTCAGGAATGGTGAGTTTGTACTCACCAGCAGAGACGTACTACTGCCTCTATTCTCCTAAGTTTCCCCTTCCCCTCAAAGTTCTTTATGACTTGTTTTAAGTCCCCTCCAATGCGCATGCTTGGGTCATCTCTTGCCAAATTAATCCATCCCACTTTAATACAAGATACTAAAGAAAATCCTTTCTCATTAGTACCCTATAGCATAATTTAGACAGACTGAAGTTTTTGGTAAGACCTTATTAAATACTAAAAGACTGCAGAAAAAGAATAATCACAGAGAGTACAAAAACTGTATACATAAGAAGTCCAAGGTTCTGGGCTCATGTAGCTTGCCTGCTCTCAGAGTCCCCAATCCCCTCCTATTCCACATGCTCTCAGGAATTAGCTACTCTTTAGCCAGCAAGGACAAATGCAATTTTAGAGGTCCCTCTCTTCAGTCCCCCAAGAATCCCTGAATTCTGACCAGTCATTACATAGTGGGCACCAATGTAGCATAACCTTCCGCAGCCCTGATCAAGACACTTCAAGAAAGTACTCTCCTCTCTACCTAAGATCTCTCTTTCCACTCTCTTGGCCCAATCCACAATACAGCTTCAATATTCAAGTATATCTTTAGGCAGTACAATCATCAGAGCATTTGTAGACCAGGAACAACACTCCCACACAGTAAGCAGGCTGATTTTTCCTCATAATGTCTTCCAACAGTTACAGCTTTAACAAAATTGACACAGTGACCTCCCCACTGTAGTAAGCTTTCTAGCAGAAGTTAAGGGACCCACAATTCATTGGATCAGAGAGAATCTTCACATTGCCTGAGAGGGTTGGGCCATTGGGTTTAATTCTAATACCCCATCAGTTTCTAAGATTAAAAGATACTATATTTCATTTGCATCTCCTTTTTCTCTGGGTATTTTCTATACCATGTCACATTAATGGAGTTAAGTAGAAAGAATAAAACATTAATGTGTCCTAGAATCAATTAGGAATGAATATGCACTTTCTCTCTCTATTTTTTTAAATGTGTTTACATTATTTATTGATGGCTCCATTTTCACTTTAGGGAAGTTTTTTGTGGCGGGGGGGGGTGGGTAGGAGGTATAGGGTAGACTGGGGTAGGGAACTCAGGCCAACAGCATCTGGCAAGCATGAATGAAGAGACCAATGGCACAGCACCTGACATATGCCCAAAAAAATTCCTTGGTTACATTCAAATACCGGGGTGTCATTTTACCTCCGGGTTTTCTTGGTTTGAACCCTATCCTGACTTCCTACTCCCTGTTTATTCCCATGATTCCAAACAGCATAGAAACACTGACAAATCTGGAACCAGCCCTGCATGTCAAAGCATAAGTAACCCATTTAGAAGCATCAACTTAGGCTGTATTGCTGAGAAAAGGAGCTCTTGGGATAAGTGGGTGTTGTGTCATGTTCACACCCCTGTGTCAGAAGTGAAGAATCGCAGGTACTGACAAAGCAAAGCTCTCCTCATCAGTAACACCGCCTCGAGTTTGTTCCACATGCCAACGAACTCAAGAGTGACAGTGGCTAAGTCATTAATTCCAACATGGGAGACCACTATCTTTGGGGGAAAAAAAAAATTTTTTTTTTCAATAACCACACTGAGTAGTAAAATAATTCTTACAGTTGACTAGTCCATGTACAGACAGAGTATAACAGACTGATTAAGATAATCTATCGAAACATGTATTATATTTGGTTTGGCTACATTTTTACAACTATACATGTATCTGTTTATCTACCTATCTATAGATGGCTCATCTACATTAGTACTTGGTGTCACAAAGAAGCAAAAATATAAATAAAAAAAAAGAACTGAAATTTAATGCAGGTCCTAATCACAGCATTTCTATTTCATGGGAATGCCATCACAATATTAAATAATCCACAGATTGTGGGGGTTGTGAGTCTACATACCTAATAAGATAAAATAAATGACAAAGAAAGTAATGACCCTTGGATTCAGGTTAGTGCATACTTAAGAGAAAATCTATTTATTATCCTTGGTTTTGAACTATGTTTGAGTTTACACTTGCATTATTTTTTGTTCTGGGGGAGTTCTGGTGGAGCAGTGGTGAGAATCAGGAAAAATAATGAAGCCACAGTAGAAAAGTTTCCACGAAGTAGAAAATCATGAAGTATGCCCCCAAACTAAACCAAGTTCAATTTCCACATTAGAAGGGGTGAATTGTTTGTTCTCAGACTGTATTTTTAGTTGTTAATCAAGCATTCTGTATCCATTCATTTGACAACTCCTTACTGAGCTCCTGCAATGTGCCAGAGAATGAGCTGGTCATTATGGTACAGATAAAGAAAATAAGGTTCCTTTTCTCAAAATACTCATAGCCAGTGAGGAAAAGAGAATAGTGATACAAAAATGTAGGCTCCAGAGTGTTAAGAACTAAATCAGAGATAAGTCTAGAGTGCTATCCCAGCAAATAGTAGGGAAAATTAATCAAGACTGTACGATATATCATGAAGGCTTATTTTTTTAATTTTTAATTTTTTATTTTTTATAAACATATATTTTTATCCTCAGGGGTACAGGTCTCTGAATCGCCAAGTTTACACACTTCACAGCACTCACCAAAGCACATACCCTCCCCAATATCCATAACCCCACCCCCCTTCTCCCAACCAACCTCCCCCCAGCAACCCTCAGTTTGTTTTGTGAGATTAAGAGTCACTTAAGGTTTGTCTCCCTCCCAATCCCATCTTGTTTCATTTATTCTTCTCCTACCCACTTAAGCCCCCATGTTGCATCACCACTTCCTCATATCAGGGAGGTCATATGATAGTTGTCTTTCTCTGCTTGACTAATTTCGCAAAGCATGATACGCTCTAGTTCCATCCATGTTGTCACAAATGACAAGATTTCATTTCCTTTGATGGCTGCATAGTATTCCATTGTGTATATATACCACTTCTTCTTGATCCATTCATCTGTTGATGGACATCTAGGTTCTTTCCATAGTTTGGCTATTGTGGACATTGCTGCTATAAACATTTGGATGCACATGCCCCTTTGGATCACTACGTTTGTATCTTTAGGGTAAATACCCAGTAGTGCAATTGCTGGGTCATAGGCAGTTCTATTTTCAACATTTTGAGGAACCTCCACGCTCTTTTCCAGAGTGGTTCCACCAGCTTGCATTCCGACCAACAGTGTAGGAGGGTTCCCCTTTCTCCGCATCCTCGCCAGCATCTGTCATTTCCTGACTTGTTGATTTTAGCCATTCTGACTGGTGTGAGGTGATATCTCATTGTGGTTTTGAGTTGTATTTCCCTGATGCCGAGTGATATGGAGCACTTTTTCATCTGGCTGTTGGCCATCTGGATGTCTTCTTTGCAGAAATGTCTGTTGATGTCCTCTGCCCATTTCTTGATTGGATTATTTGTTCTTGGGATGTTGAGTTTGCTAAGTTCTTTATAGATTTTGGACACTAGTCCTTTATCTGATATGTCGTTTGCAAATACCTTCTCCCATTCTGTCAGATGTCTTTTGCTTTTGTTAACTGTTTCCTTTACTGTACAAAAGCTTTTGATCTTGATGAAATCCCAATAGTTCATTTTTGCCCTTGCTTCCATTACCTTTGGCAATGTTCCTAGGAAGATGTTGCTGCGGCTGAGGTTGAAGAGGTTGCTGCCTGTGTTCTCCTCAAGGATTTTGATGGATTCCTTTCGCACATTGAGGTCCTTCATCCATTTTGAGTCTATTTTTGTGTGTGGTGTAAGGAAATGGTGAAATTTCATTTTTCTGCATGTGGCTGTCCAATTTTCCCAACACCATTTATTGAAGAAGAAGACTTTTTTCCACTGGACATTCTTCCCTGCTTTGTCGAAGATTAGTTGACCATAGAGTTGAGGGTCTATTTCTGGGCTCTCTATTCTGTTCCATTGATCTATGTGTCTGTTTTTGAGCCATTCCATGCTGTCTTGATGATGACAGCTTTGTAATAGAGCTTGAAGTCCGGTATTGTGATGCCACCAATGTTGGCTTTCTTTTTCAATATCCCTTTGGCTATTCGAGGTCTTTTCTGGTTCCATATAAATTTTAGAATTATTTGTTCCATTTCTTCGAAAAAGATGGATGGTACTTTGATAGGAATTGCATTAAATGTGTAGATTGCTTTAGGTAGCATAGACATTTTCACAATATTTATTCTTCCAATCCAGAAGCATGGAACATTTTTCCATTTCTTTGTGTCTTCCTCAATTTCTTCCATGAGTACTTTATAGTTTTCTGAGCATAGATTCTGTGCCTCTTTGGTTAGGTTTATTCCTAGATATCTTATGGGTTTGGGTGCAATTGTAAATGGGATGGACTCCTTAATTTTTCTTTCTCCTGTCTTGTTGTTGGTGTAGAGAAATGCAACTGATTTCTGTGCATTGATTTTATATCCTGACACTTTACTGAATTCCTGTATAAGTTCTAGCAGTTTTGGAGTGGAGTCTTTTGGGTTTTCCACATATAGTATCATATCATCTGCGAAGAGTGATCGAAGAGTGATAATTTGACTTCTTCTTTGCCGATTTGGATGCCTTTAATTTCCGTTTGTTGTCTGATTGCTGAGGCTAGGACTTCTAGTACTATGTTGAATAGCAGTGGTGATAATGGACATCCCTGCCGTGTTCCTGACCTTAGCGGAAAAGCTTTCAGTTTTTCTCCATTGAGAATGATATTTGCGGTGGGTTTTTCATAGATGGCTTTGATGATATTGAGGTATGTGCCCTCTATCCCTACACTTTGAAGAGTTTTGATCAGGAAGGGATGCTGTACTTTGTCAAATGCTTTTCCAGCATCTATTGAGAGTATCATATGGTTCTTGTTCTTTCTTTTATTGATGTATTGTATCACATTGACTGATTTGCGGATGTTGAACCAACCTTGCAGCCCTGGAATAAATCCCACTTGGTCGTGGTGAATAATCCTTTTAATGTACTGTTGAATCCTATTGGCTAGTATTTTGGTGGGAATTTTAGCATCTGTATTCATCAAGGATATTGGTCTATAGCTCTCTTTTTTGATGAGATCTTTGTCTGGTTTTGGGATCAAGGTGATGCTGGCCTCATAAAATGAGTTTGGAAGTTTTCCTTCCATTTCTATTTTATGGAACAGTTTCAAGAGAATAGGAATTAGTTCTTTTTTAAATGTTTGGTAGAATTCCCCCGGGAAGCCGTCGGGCCCTGGGCTTTTGTTTGTTTGGAGATTTTTAATGACTGTTTCAATCTCCTTACTGGTTATGGGTCTGTTCAGGCTTTCTACTTCTTCCTGGTTCAGTTGTGGTAGTTTTATGTTTCTAGGAATGCATCCATTTCTTCCAGATTGTCTAATTTGTTGGCGTAGAGTTGCTCATAGTATGTTCTTATAATAGTTGATATTTCTTTGGTGTTAGTTGTGATCTCTCCTCTTTCATTCATGATTTTATTTAATTGGGTCCTTTCTCTTTTCTTTTTGATAAGTCTGGCCAAGGGTTTATCAATTTTATTAATTCTTTCAAAGAACCAGCTCCTAGTTTCGTTGATTTGCTCTATTCTCTCTTTGGTTTCTATTTCATTGATTTCTGCTCTGATCTTTATGATTTCTCTTCTCCTGCTGGGCTTACGGTTTCTTCCTTGTTCTTTCTCCAGCTCCTTTAGGTGGAGGGTTAGGTTGTGTACCTGAGACCTTTCTTGTTTCTTGAGGAAGGCTTGTACCGCTATATATTTTCCTCTCAGGACTGCCTTTGTTGTGTCCCACAGATTTTGAACTGTTGTACTTTCATTATCATTTGTTTCCATGATTTTTTTCAATTCTTCTTTAATTTCCCGGTTGACCCATTCATTCTTTAGAAGGATGCTGTTTAGTCTCCATGTATTTGGGTTCTTTCCAAACTTCCTCTTGTGGTTGAATTCTAGCTTCAGAGCATTGTGGTCTAAAAATATGCAGGGAATGATCCCAATCTTTCGATACCGGTTGAGTCCTGATTTAGGACCGAGGATGTGATCTATTCTGGAGAATGTTCCATGTGCACTAGAGAAGAATGTGTATTCTGTTGCTTTGGGATGAAATGTTCTGAATATATCTGTGATGTCCATCTGGTCCAGTGTGTCGTTTAAGGCCTTTTTTCCTTGCTGATCTTTTGCTTGGATAATCTGTCCATTTCAGTGAGGGGAGTGTTAAAGTCCCCTACTATTATTGTATTATTGTTAATGTGTTTCTTTGATTTTGTTATTAATTGGTTTATATAGCTGGCTGCTCCCACGTTGGGGGCATAGATATTTAAAATTGTTAGATCTTCTTGTTGGACAGACCCTTTGAATATGATATAGTGTCCTTCCTCATCTCTTATTATAGTCTTTGGCTTAAAATCTAATTGATCTGATATAAAGATTGCCACTCCTGCTTTCTTCTGATGTCCATTAGCATGGTAAATTCTTTTCCACCCCCTCACTTTAAATCTGGAGGTGTCTTCGGGCTTAAAATGAGTTTCTTGGAGGCAACATAGAGATGGGTTTTGTTTTTTTATCCATTCTGATACCCTGTGTCTTTTGATTGGGGCATTTAGCCCATTAACATTCAGGGTAACTATTGAGAGATATGAATTTAGTGCCATTGTATTGCCTGTAAGGTGACTGTTACTGATCTACCACTTGTAGTCTCTCTCTTTGCTTAGAGGACCCCTTTCAATATTTCCTGTAGAGCTGGTTTGGTGTTTGCAAATTCTTTCAGTTTTTGTTTGTCCTGGAACCTTTTAATGTCTCCTTCTATTTTCAATGATAGCCTAGCTGGATATAGTATTCTTGGCTGCATGTTTTTCTTGTTAAGTGCTCTGAAAATATCATGCCAGCTCTTTCTGGCCTGCCAGGTCTCTGTGGATAAGTCAGCTGCCAATCTAATATTTTTACCATTGTATGTTACAGACTTCTTTTCCCGGGCTGCTTTCAGGATTTTCTCTTTGTCATTGAGACTTGTAAATTTTACTATTAGGTGACGGGGTGTGGGCCTATTCTTATTGATTTTGAGGGGCATTCTCTGAACCTCCTGAATTTTGATGCTCGTTCCCTTTGCCATATGGGGAAATTCTCCTCAATAATTCTCTCCAGTACACCTTCTGCTCCCCTCTTTCTTCTTCTTCTGGAATCCCAATTATTCTAATGTTGTTTCGTCTTTTTTTTTTTTTTTAAAGATTTTATTTATTTATTTGACAGAGAGAAATCACAAGTAGATGGAGAGGCAGGCAGAGAGAGAGAGGGAGGGAAGCAGGCTCCCTGCCGAGCAGAGAGCCTGATGCGGGACTCGATCCCAGGACCCTGAGATCATGACCTGAGCCGAAGGCAGCGGCTTAACCCACTGAGCCACCCAGGCGCCCCTAATGTTGTTTCGTCTTATGGTGTCACTTATCTCTCGAATTCTCCTCTTGTGGTCCAGTAGCTATTTGTCCCTCTTTTGCTCAGCTTCTTTATTCTCTGTCATTTGGTCTTCTATATCGCTAATTCGTTCTTCTGCCTCATTTATCCTAGCAGTGAGAGCCTCCATTTTTTATTGCACCTCATTAATAGCTTTTTTGATTTCAACTTGGTTAGATTTTAATTCTTTTATTTCTCCAGAAAGGGCTTTTATATCTCCTGAGAGGGTTTCTCTAATATCTTCCATGCCTTTTTCGAGCCCGGCTAGAACCTTGAGAATCGTCATTCTGAACTCTAGATCTGACATATTACCAATGCCTGTATTGATTAGGTCCCTAGTCTTCGGTACTGCCTCTTGTTCTTTTTTTTGTGGTGAATTTTTCAGCCTTGTCATTTTGTCCAGATAAGAGTATATGAAGGAGCAAGTAAAATACTAAAAGGGTGGCAACAACCCCAGGAAAATATGCTTTAACCAAATCAGAAGAGATCCCAAATCATGAGGGGGTTGAAAGGGGATAAAAAGAGGTTAAGAAAGAAAGAAAGAAAGAAAAGAAAAGAAAACGAAAAGAATTTAAAAAAGAAAATGAATAAAGAAGAGTATAAAAAGAAAATATATATATATATTAAACTAGTTAAAAAAGGTTAAAAAAAGAAAGGGTAAAAGTTAAAAAAATTTAGCAGGAGAAGAGGAAAATAAATGAAAAAGAAAAAAATTGAATTAACTGCAAGACTAAAAAATCACAGGGAGAAAGTCATGAGTTCCGTGCTTTGCTTTCTCCTCCTCTGGAATTCTGCTGCTCTCCTTGGTATTGAACCCGCACTCCTTGGTAGGTGAACTTGGTCTTGGCTGGATTTCTTGTTGATCTTCTGGGGGAGGGGCCTGGTGTAATGATTCTCAAGTGTCTTTGCCCCAGGCGGAATTGCACCGCCCTTACCAGGGTCCCGGCTGAGTAATCCGCTAGGCTTTGCTTTCAGGAGCTTTTGTTCCCTGAGGGCTTTCCATAGAGTTCCGGAGGACGGGAATGAAAATGGCGGCCTCCTGGTCTCCGGCCCGGAGGAGCCGAGAGCCCGGGACCCCACTCCTCAGTGCGCCCTCAGAGAACAGCGCCCATTAACTCCCGTCTGCCTGACCTCCGGCCGCGCTCCGAGCTCACCGAGCCTGCGACCGGTTCAAGGTAACCCCGAGCTGTGAGCTTACTGTCAGCTCTGTCTCTGTAGCTGGCTTTCCCGTTCCAGTACCCGCAAGCTCTGTGACACTCAGAGACCCCCAATCCTTCTGTGACCCTGCAGGACTTGAGGCCACGCTGACCCTGGGCTTCGCCCTGGTTTAGCCTCTGGAGCAATGTCCCTCAGCGGAACAGACTTTTGAAAGTCCCGATTTTGTGCTCCATTGCTCCGCCGCTTGCCGGGAGCCGGCCCCTCCCCCCAGGGTCTATCTTCCCGTCGCTTTGGATTCACTTCTCCGCCAGTCCTACCTTTCAGAAAGTGGTTATTTTTCTGTTTCTAGAATTGCTCTTCTTCTTCTCTTCGATATGCCAATGGATTTGCAGGTGTTTGCAATCTTTAGATAAGCTATCTAGCTGATCTCCTGCTAGCTGAAGTAGTCTCAGCCTGCTACTTCTCCGCCATCTTGACTCCTCCCCCTCATGAAGGCTTCTTGAAGGATGTGGTTATAAAGCTTCTTTGTGAAGGCAATGTTGGCCAAAGAGAGAAGAAAAGTCAATTTTCTAGGAGGAATGAAGAACTATGCACCAAGGAGCAGAAAAGCACAGATCCATACTAAGAGGTCTCTGGTATGAAGCAGAGTCAAGCAATGGATGAACTGAAAAAAGTTTGTCCCTATTTGCCATGCTAAGAGATTCAATTCTTTATCCTAAAGGCACCCAAAAGTCAGGATATTGGGACACCTGGGTGACTCAGTCAGTTAAGCATCTGCCTTGGGCTCAGGTCATGATCCCAGGATTCTGGGACTGAGCCCCACCTCAGGCTTCTTGCTCAGCAGGGAGCCTGCTTCTGCCTCTCCCTCTGCCTGCCACGCCCCCATTGTGCTCTCTGTCAAATAAATAAAATCTTTAAAAAAAAAAAAAAATCAAGAGGGGCGCCTGGGTGGCTCAGTGGGTTAAAGCCTCTGCCTTTGGCTTGGTTCGTGATCCCGTGGTCCTGGGATTGAGCTCCATATCAGGCTCTCTGCTGGGCAGGGAGCCTGCTTCCCTTCCTCCCTCTTTGCCTGCCTCTCTGCCTACTTGTGATCTCTGTCTGTCAAATAAATAAATAAATCTTTAAAAAAAAATCAAGATATTGAAGAAGAGGGTGTTTTCGGATTTGCATTTAAAAAATCATTCTAGGCAGCAGTTAGGGAAAATGGTTCACAAGATATCAAGCCTTGTGTCAGGCAAATTCTTCAGTAATCTAGATGAGACATGACAGTGTTTGAACTCAGATAATGGCCATGGAGATTTAGGCAAACAAGAGATTAAAGAAGTATCTCCTCAACCATGAAGGAACTTCAGGACCAAACCAATGTAAATAAGCAGGAAGAGAAGAAGAGGAAGGCGTTAAGTGACCTGGATGCCCAGATGGTCTTACTGTAACATTCACCAAGGTGGACCATGTAGAAGGAATCAGCAGTCTGGAGGAAGAGAAGAGTTCAGTTTGAGACATGTTGATATCTGAGTGCCTGAGAGATGCACAAATGGAGATACATGCCAAACAGCTGGACAAACCAATCTAGAGCTTGGAAGAGATACCTATTGATTTAGGAGGCATTAGCGTGTGGGCTATCACTGAAGTAGTGGGATTGCATTAAGTCCTTCAACAGATTGTGGGTGAGAGGTAGATGCCAGGAGACTGAGCACTGAGAGCATGACCTTCTCACTTAAGGAGCCTGAAGAGAGTCCAAACAGATGGGAAGACAGTCAAGGTGGCCTGATGTCGCTGACACCAAGGGAAGAGGGCTTTCAAAAGCACCTGCTAAGTCACAGACATCCTGCCAGACACTGTGCAGATTCACCTGAGGAATAAGTCTCTGCCTTGAAGGAGGCCACAAAATAGCATCTGCATATGTAATTGTGATTTCACAAGATAGAAAGTGACAAGTACCTTTAAAAAAAAAAAGTTCAGATAAGTGCATAGGAGGCTCAGAGGAGAGAACAACCACTTCCATCCCAAACACAGAAGTGACACAGCAGTGGCTGTTGTATGAACACATGGTTATGATTTATAGTTTAAATGGTATCCTTTAGGTCTTTACTTAACTACTTTTTTCCCAGAAATTTTCTTTAATTAGCCCAACCGGAAGTGATCTCTCCCTCCTTTGAAGACCTAAATATTGCATGTCAATTATCAACACCATCTTTTTACTATTATATTTCTATTTGTTGTTTTCTTATCTCATCTACTAAATTGTAAAGTTCTTTGTGGCCCCAAACTCTGTCTTACCCCTCTGTGAGAGTGCTACCCCACACCCAGTGCCAGGACCAGCACCACGCAACATCATAGCCTTGTTCTTAGAGTCATTTAGCGCTGGGTTCAAGGTCCATCTGCTATTTGCACAGCTATCAGCCTCCTGGCAATGCATAAATTATTAATGCCTAGCAAAGCCACAGTTTCCTGTGAAAATGGCAAAAATATATTCCACAAGGGGCTATTCTGAGTATTAAGAATGATGGTATTTCTGAAGCCACCTAATAAATTATAGGACACTTAGTAAATATTCAATAACCAGTTTTCTTTCTATGCAGAGCACGTAATAAACAAATGCTTACAGAATGAATGAATAAACGAATTAATGATCACATGGCAAGCAGTCTAGTCTATGTTTCTAATAATATTTTTCTGAAATTTTTGTAATTTTTAAAACGTTTACAACCTCCAGCTACCACTTTCTACTTAGTATTATCTGAGAAATGTATTATGAAGTGGACTAATTTCTTTAAGTGGAATTGCTAATTCATACTAACATAGAAAATGTGGCCATATTACTTAACCTAATCAAAGAATCAATTATTAATAACATCCTAGTCATTAAGAATTCAAGTTAATTGAGATTTTGTTGAGTATTTGTATTTCTGTACAATAAAGTTAAGGAGTCAGACAGGTTTTAAGTACCATCTCTTCCACCTGGTTGTTTGGTGATATGGGCAATTTATTAGCCCTCTCTCCAGGCCAAGGTTCCTCAGCGGTTCCATAGCAATAACAAGATAACCACGTTCAGAGAGGTAGTAAGAGGATTCAGTGGATAAAAATGCTTCCAGACCCTGCCACAAAGTAAGCACACCATGGACATTACAACTTATTTCCTATACATCTCTTCAGATTTGGGGAGTTAGTGTCTTTTATATTCAAAGTGACTAATTTCCTGGAGATGTCTGCAAGTACCAATTAAGGCAGCAAAGACATTTGGGGTGACATACATTGTTCCCTCAAAAGTGTTTTTAAATAAAACTTTGAGACCATACCAAACTTGTTTTTCTTGTTTTCTTGGTATTGTTTCCCATTTCCAGTAAAGATTCTAGGGCACAGTTTCTAACCAGAAGTAAAAGAAGTCTATGGAGATAAGGCATCCTCAGTCAGAAAACCAGTAAACAAGGCCTGATGTTCCTTGTAAGGGCCTGAAACCAGCCCTGATCCTTCTCCCTTCCCGGTCTACCCCCCCTTCTCTATCAGAAAGATCCAGATACACAGCTTGCTGTGTGATCTGGCCTGGTTAATTATCCTTCCTAAATTCCTTTGTCTATAAAAATGAGAGTAACCACTTCAAAGACTAGTGTGAGGATTAAATGAGATAATACAATTAAATCCCTAAGCACCATACCTGGCAAATAATAAATGCTTAATATGTAGCTTGAAACTAATAACTCTCAGTTTCAATAATGAGGGAGATAGAGTGGTTCTGTCAGAACAACTTCACACTACCAACAATTGAAATCCTGGACAAAAAATTAAAACCAGCTGTTTGAGGTCCCTGAGGATTCACTAAATAAAGCAAGCAGCAAATTGAGGCGAAACAATACTTTTAGGCAGAACAGTAAGTACCTCAAGTGGGTGATTTTCTCCAAAGACTCTCCAGTTTGCATTGGTAGGGGAGAAGAGAGCTCAGTCAGGAAGAAGGGGGTCTTGCTTCACTCAGGAGGCAAATGTCAGACAAAGTTCAGGGCTGATAGAGAACCAGGAAGTTAAGGGAGTCTAGAATGGAGAGCCCCAATACATATCTTTACATTTTTCTTAAGTTGTACAGAGAGAGTCACTCTAAGAAACAACACAGAGCAAGAGTTAGGAGCTCAAGGGTAGAGCAGATATTACAGATATCTCAGGATGGAAAAACAGAGATTAGTGCCCACTTAGAGTCCTTTGGTTAATACCTCAGGCTGTTAAGAACTCTTAAAACCTCACCTGGAGTAAGGACAAGTAAGATTGAGTCTAGTGGTGGAGCGCCACTGGGTGCTCTGACTGGGTCAGTCAAAAAAGCATGCAGCCCTTGAGCTTTGGGTCCAGAGTTCAAGCCTCACTTGGGTGCAGCGATTATTAAAATAAATAAAAATTTAGAAAACAATATAGTCTAGCCCTAACAAAGCAACCATCTAAGAAATTAACAGAACCCACCATATCTGACAGAAAAAAACTCAATACATATCCTATGTATATCATGTTTAGCGTTTGTTCAAAACATACCAGGTTTGCAAAAAACAGTACAAAGTCACCAGATACCAAAAGAAATGCAAAGAATAGGAAGAGATGTTTGCATGCTTCAAATATTAGTCATCTGATGGCGATTTTAAAATGGCCATTCTACAAATAGAAAAACTGAAATTAAAATACAAAATTGAAATTAAAATAGAAAATTGAAAATACAAAACCTGAAGTTAGGTTTTGAAGTTAAGAATTCAGTGTTGTGTTTGATAATGGATTAGAAATAGCAGAACAGATAATTAGTGAATTAAAGACATGATAGTAAAAAAGTGCCTGAGTTGATACCTATAAGAAAGGGATAGAAAATCCAGTAAAAAAGCCCAAGGGAAATGCAGGATTCAATGAAAAAGTCTAACATACATGTAATTATAGTACTTAGATGATAAGAGACAGAATAGTAAAATATAAATATTTGAATATTACTGGCCAGGAATTTTCCAAAATTAACAGAAAATGTTTAATTTCACATATTTAAGATTCAAAAAATGTATAAACACTAAATGGGGTAAATATGAATAAAACCACACTCAGGAATATTATAGTAACACGAATAAAAACTAAAACAGAGAACATTTAAGAGGTACATGTGGGGCTGGGATACATATTATCTACTGTAAAAAAGCTAAAATTAAGATTTACAGCTAACTTCAAAAGAAAAATGTGGAAACATGAAGACCATGGATGGATTTATTTAAGGTACTGGGGAAAAAAAAAAAAAAAAAACAACCCTAAGGAAAGATGAGGGCTTTTTTAAAAGATTTTATTTATTCATTCATTCATTCATTCATTCATTTATTTTTAACAGAGAGGGAGAGCAAGAGAGTGCACACACAAGTAAGCAGAGAGGCAGACAGAGAGAGAGAGAGAGAGAGAAGCAGGCTTCCCACTGAGCAGAATCTGACTTGGGGCTCGATCCCAGGACCCTGGCATCATGACCTGAGCTGAAGGCAGACATTCAACCCATTGTGCCACTCAGGCACCCTAAAGATTATTTTTTCTTGAAACTTAAAATTTAAAGATTACTTTTTTTCAAAACTGAAAACTTAAAGGGGTTTTTTTTGGTTTTTTGTTTGTTTGTTTGTTTTTGCAAGCAAGAAATATTAAAGGGACTTTTTCAGGTTGAAGGGAAAATAATAGAAATACAAACTTCAGGGGAAAAAGGCAAAAGCAAAGATGCATATATGGCAAAAAATAAATGACATTGACTATTAAAAATATACAATAGTCTTCTGGAACATAAACATAAAGAAATAAATATGTAAAAGTTTGTATTAGTTAAGTATGTGGCAAAATTAGCACAAAAGGAGAGAAATGGAGGGGTGCCTGAGTGGCTCGATCAGTTAAGCTTTGGACTCTTGGTTTCTGCACAGGTCATCATCTCAGGGTGGTGAGATCGAGCCTCCCCCCAACCCGCCAGGCTTCATGCTGAGCATGGAGTCTGCTTCAAATTCTCTCTACCTCTCTTTCTGCCTCTCCCCCTGCTTGGATGTGTGTGCACTCTCCCTCTCTAAAATAAATCAAATCTTTTAAAAAAATAAATTTTAAAAAAAGAGAGAAATGGAATTAAATGGCTGTGTTTTACATATTCAGGAAGCAGTAAAAGAATATTGTCATCAATAATGTAACCATTACAAGATTAATAAAAGAATGTAAAAATTAACATCTTGAAGGAATTTTAAAATAGAGTAATAATGATCAATGAAAAATTGATGAATCCAAGAGAAGTTAGAAAAAAGGATAAAGAATAAACAATAGGATAAATAGCACGGATAGCAAAATGATACACTTTAAAGACATAAATTGGTGATTATATTTAATGTAAATGAACTCAGCTCTGTAATTGAAATATAAAATGTGCCACACAAATAAAAAACAAAATGTAGGCATACTCTATTTCCAAAGGAAATACTTAAAATGTATGGACACATAGTTTGAAAGTAAAATGATAAAAATAGATCTACTATGTAAATATTAACAAAAATTATATGGCTGTATTATGGGACAAAAGAGATCTTAAGTAGAATTACAAGATATAAAGATGTGCATTTCAAAATAATAAAAGAGTAAAGTTCATAAGAAGTTATAAAATCATAAATTGTGATACCTAATAGCATAAATTTCAATTATTTAAGGAAAAAGTTGACAGAGCTAAAATAATATACAAAGCCATAATCCTAGGGAACAGTTTAACCCACTTATTTCAGTTACTAATAAAAATAAGCACAGAAAAGATCAGTTAAGCATGCAGAAGCTTAGAAGAACATTATTAGCTAACTTGACCTACTTAGGCTTATAGAATATTACATCCAACCATTGCTGAATACTCTGTAATATATACATATATGTTGTAACTTTAAGAAAAGATAGTTATTCTCAATAAAACAGGAAAACAATTTTTTTTTAATTTAAAATGAGGTCTTTTATGTTCATGATGTGTTCAGGAATAAAAAGAAAGTTCTAAGTCAGCCTTTCCAAGGCTCTGCTGTCCCAAGATAGACTCTTGATCAATAAACTCTGTATATATTTACCCAAAACTGTGAATTCTTAGGAATTAAGACTGAGTCCTATCTATCCTCATCTTAACCAGAGTCCATTTTAGCTATACCCCATAGACTATTACCACAAACCATGAATCTTCTTAGATTAAATGAAGGGATGGGGGCTTTAGCACCAATAAAACAGGTTAATTCATTTACTCTAAAATTAGTCCCATTCCAGATTAATGTTATCCTATTATAAGACTGCACACACTAATGAAATGTAGCAGAAAAATTAACCACAAATTCTAAGAGCCTAAGGATAAATTTATAGTGGGAAAAGGAGTAAATTAGTCTTTATTTTCCTCAACAATACAGTTGCTTGCCACATTACTTTGAAAGTTTGGGACCAAAGTAGCTCTACTGGAGAGGCATGATGTTAGTATTTTGCAGTTATTTAGAGAAAAGGTTTCTCACAGATGTGGCATTATACAAATAGAATTTGAAGAAGGTGTAAGATATTGGCCAGAAAGTCAGTGAATAGCTACAATATAATTTTGGAAATCAAAGAAAGATTCTTATTTAAAAAAAAAAAAAAATAGCAGTGAGAATTCATCAATGAAGGTCCCTGAAGGACTGGGCTTTACAGTAGAAGTGAGGAAATTTGAAGCTTAACCTTATGTAGCTTTTTTTTTTTTTTGTCATTGACCTATTAGGTTTTTTAAAAAAGAAAATCCCTCAGTTTTTGCTTATAAATTTTAAAAACTTTAGGGGACCTGGGTGGCTCAGTGGGTTGGGGTCTGCCTTCAGTTTGGGTCACTGTCCCAATGTCCTGGAAAGGAGCCTGCATCAGGTGCCCTCCTCAGAAGGGAGCCTGTTTGTCCCTCTTCCTCTGCTGCTCTCCCTGCTTGTGCTCTCTCTCGCTCTCCCTCTCTCTCCCTCTCTGACAAATAAAATCTTAAAAAAATTTTTTCTTAATTTAAATATCTGACAAACTATACCTTGTAAATTCATCATTCAACAGTCATCCACTAAGGGTCTTCTATGTTATAGGACTGAACTAAGTGCTGGGGAATAAAATGGTGAATGAGAAATTCTATGTTAGTAAAGAAAACAAAAAGAAACAAATTTTCAAAGTACCAACTAAAGGGAAAAAATCAAGTTTCTGAGACACAAATTAGCAACATGAAGCAAGGAACCTGTTTTCTATGGGTGGGTCATGGGGGCCAGCACTGAGGGGTGGACACATAAATAGCAAGAGCAGAGAGTGCTCAGGAAAAGGAATCAGGCCTCCCTCAAGTGAGGAAAGTACTCAGAAGTGCCACAGAACTGGAAGGTGGCCTGTGGGAACAGAGCATCCCTCCTAAGTGGAAAGAGTGGACTGGAGTAAGTCACCCCCTCAAAAAATCAACAAAGTAGACAGTGTCAAAGTCTTTATCTTGCGGGTAGTCTCCAACAAACTCACTGCTTTATAACAAAGGGTTGGGGGGTTGTTGGGGAAAAGAGAGCAAACCAGGATGAACCCATACACCTCTGCTTTAAGCATCTAGGTAGATCATGGTGCCATTTTCTGGAATTGAAAAGAACAGAGGTGGGGGAAGGAGGAGAAAGGACTACCTTGCAGAGTGGGAAATAAGAGCCCTATGTTGGGCATGAGAAGTTTAAATTTTTAGTGACTAATACTGAATTTAAGAATGAGGAGGCTTGATAGGGAAGATTAAAGACTTTCATTTGCTTGATTAAGAGGAGAAATCATTTTGGGGATTCCAAAGATTTGACCCATTCCTTCCCTTAGATATATGATTTACCTTCATGTCAAATAAAGAAGGCTTTGGTTAGATATCTCAAATTTTTGAAAGAACAAAGAAAGGATGTTAAAACCCTCCCAGAAACTGACTCTAACTTTGTTCCAGAAAAGGGATTAAACATTAAGGAAAAGGATGAAAACAAAGCTGAAAAAGAAACCTAATGTATATGTACCACTTGTATTCAAATGTGTAAAGGATGTGGGAGGTACACACAAATTTAAAGAACTGATCTTTTAAAACCTACTGTATGTGCCTATCAGCATACATTTGGATGGGAGTTTTCTTCATTTCTCATGGAAAAAAGGGGGAAACTGCCTCCCAGAAAAACTACAGGGTACTGAAATCATATTAAGGTGAAACTTCCCAGGGGAGGAAGTTTTTGCTCAACATTATTCTCATCTCCAGTATTGCTGTATTGTTTGATGATTACTGTCTATTCTGGTCCTTAAAACTTCAAGAATTTTAGCATTTTCATTTCCTCTCCCACCTGAGAGCTGTGAAACAAAAGGTGGGAAAGAAATGAACATCAAAAAGAGGACAAATTCTTTCAAAATTCCTTCACTCTCAAAAATGGGTCAGCTAGAGGCAGGGAAGAAAGTAAAATAGTAATTCAAAAACCATTCTAATGTGTAAGTTGCTTTTCTTAAATAGAGAAATTTCTGTCATTTTTTTTCTTGATTTTGGGTATATTTTAAATAACATTTTATGCTCGAGCTTATTATGTGAGTTGTTTGTTTTTATATCCATTTTGCCAAATACCTTAATATGTAATTTTCATGGATTTAGATAGTGCTTATACTATCTATAATGAACTACTACAATGAACTACTAATTCACATAATAATTATCATTATATTAATTGAGTTTTACTATGTGCCAGAATACTATTCTACAGTCTTTCATATATTGGTTTGCTTAATTCTTTAACTACTCTACAAAGTAGGTGTTATTATTATTAATTGTTTTTTTAATTTAAATTCAATTAGCCAACATATAGTATATCTTTAGTTTCAGATACAGAGTTTAGTACCTTGTCAGTCCCATCATGTGCCCTCCTTAATGCCCATCACCCAGTTACCCCATCCCCCTACTTACTTCCCCTCCAGCAACCCTCAGTTTGTTTCCTATAGTTAAGAGTCGCATAGTTTGCCTCCCTCTCTGATGACTGCCCATTCAGTTTCCCCTCCCTTCCTATGATCCTCTGCACTATGCCTTATATTTCACATATGAGTGAAATCATGTAATTGTCTTTCTCTAATTGACTTAACTTGCTCAGTATACTACTCTCCACTTCCATCCGTACTGATGTAAATGGTAAGATTTCTACCATTTTTTTAAGATTTTATATTTCATCCCTTTTGTTGGCTGAGTAATATTCGTGCATGCGCACACATGTGTGTATATACATACCGTATCTTCTTTATTGATCCCATTTTACAGACAGAGGAAAACAGCTGTTAAATCACTTACTCCAGATTAAATGACATATCTAATAAGCAGCTGGCTCCTTATTCATCAAGCACAGTTCAGGTTAGTCAGATTTTGAACACTGTATGTTTAGGACACTAAATAAAATTTTAACATTGGCCTAAGAAAAAGATAGTAAGATGTATTATGTAAGTCATTATTCTAAACCATATGTAGTCAAATTATATTCTTTTTATGTTCTACTAATTAAGATCATAGAGCATCTCCCTTACTGCAGAAAGACTCATTCATGTCAGCATCAAATTATTGAGCATTTACTGTGTGTTGGAGGAACTCGCATACCTCAGTAAATAAAAGAGACAAAGATCCCTATACTCAGGTAGCTTGCACTGTAGTGGGGGAAGAAAAATAATAAACATATTACCTGGGGTAAAAAAAAAAAAATGAGAAAATTAAAATAAGATTGTAAGTGCTATGGAAACAAAAAAGTCAATCAAAAGAAAGAAACCAGTACGGGTAGAACATCTGAAGTGGGGTTGTAATTTAAAAGGGTAGGGGCACCTGGGTGGCTCAGTTGGTTGGGGTTGGGTCTCTTGGTTTCCAATAAGGTCATTATCTCCAGGTCATGGGATAGATTCCTGCATCAGGCTCTGTGCTCAGTGTGGAGTCCGCTTGTACCTCTCCCTCTGCTTCTACTTTCTTCGTTATCCGCCCCCCTCAAATAAGTAAATAAATCTTGATAGATAGATGGATAGATAGATACAGTCAACCTCACTGAGGGGCTCAAGAACAAGGATTTTCAGCAGTTATCTCCAAACAGTAATCTGCATATCTTTAGTGCTTTCCGTTTCAACATTACTGCTCCTCTTATTAGATAATCACATACACAAGTTGAAACAGGTAAGACAGAAATTTGTATCTCTTATAGGAAATAAGGCTCAGTAAGATTAAAGAATTTGTGTTTTCTTTTTAAAGCAATTTTTTTGTCAGCTCAGTAACCAGTTATAACATTACAGAGTGAAAGATTCTTAAAATCAGGAGTTTTAGTTCATGGTGTAATTTGACCTTGCTAACACTTGAACCTGAACTTTATAATTTAGGAGAACAGGAGTACTATAAGCAGTATCATGGGAAACTACACCAACTATTTTATGTATGTATGTATGTGTATATGTGTTTATACATACACAGTTCAACACCAAATGGAAGGCATAAATGTGTTTTATCTATGTTTATATAAAGAACATCAACACAATTATGAATATTTATTTAAAACTAAGATTTGCCCGATTCTTACCAAAATATGGGTATTGACATCATCACCACAAGGAAATTTGTCAAAGATATATAAACTGTTTCAAATTAATAGATCCAAAATGGATTTCTTAAGTTCTCCCCCAAAATCTGCTCTTTCTCTACCACCACTTCCCAGTCACCCAGATGAAAAGCCCAGTTTCCTCTCTATCTCACAGCTCACACCCATTCATCAGCTTGTCTTGTCTCTAAGTTCACATCAGATGTACAACCCAATGTGTTGTCTTCCTACTTCCACCATTACAACCCACCCAGGCCATCATGCCATTCTAGTCGCCTGGTCCCCAGCACTCTCCTCAGCTGCTTCCTGCTTTGCTCCTGACAGCTTTCCCCTCAAACCTTCACTCTCTCCACTCAATGATGAGCTTTATTAGTGCATTAAAGCATATAATTTTCAAAAGGCTAAACTAATAATTCTCATAGCCAATGTAGCATAGATACCTATCGGAGATTTATAACCAATTAATGACAGGACCAGAAAGATTCTGAAGCTGGTCCACAGCTAATGGGAGAAAAATGGTATATGAGAAAGGCATACTGAAATCTGTTTTCTGATTTAGAGATGAATGTGTTAATGTCCTACAGCCAATGTAACCATAACTCTGGAGTTATCTTTTCCACCAGTCAGAAACCATTCGCAGGTCTAAAAAAACCTAAAAATCTACAAGTTAGCATGTAATTTCACAGAATCTGGATCCTAAACAAAAGCGAAGAAAATGTCAAAGTTATGCTCCACTAGGGAATTCAATCATCCTTGACAGGGCCCCTTGGCGACTTTATAGCAATGAAAGCACACATGGTCATCCTTTGACCTTGTTTCCAAGTTTGTAGTATGTGTTCTCAAAAGTATAAATCAGGTTCCAACCCTCACTATTTTAAAAATTCTCCTCTTAGAATAAAATACCAATTTTCTCCAATGGACTCAAGAGTTGACATCACCAGCCCTGTCGCTACCTCTGTGACTGCATGTCTTTCTATTCTCCTCTTCGGCCACTATGAGCCTACCTCACTGATCTTGTAGTTGTTCACACATGCTTTCTTCCTTGCTTTTCTGCTCTTGCTTTTCTCTCTATTGTTCCTGCATGAAATTTATCAATGGCTTGAGCCTTCACATTATCAAGTCTCTGCTTCATTTTTGCCTATGTATACAAACACACACACTCACAGGCACACCTGCCACATCTCTTTATCCATCCCTTTCTAGTATTTCCTCATAGAGCTTATCATGATATCATGTAACAATATTTCTTTATGGAACTATTAGTTTATGATCAATCTCTCAATCTCAGAATATTAAGGAATTTTTATTTTACTCTTCATGGCATTTCAGACACATGTAATGAGGCCTGGTATGTATTATGCACTCAATTTTTTTAGTAATGATTGAATATACATAGATACTAAATAGCATTGTCTCAAAAAAAATTTTAACACATTGTTTCTTGTTTTGTGAAAGACAAAAAAATAGCAATAAATACAGTAATTCCAGAAAGCAGTAGTAAAACAGATGTCAGCAATACTGGAAAGCTTTGCTCTTTGGAGATGGGGAGGGCACACTTGGTTAGGTCCCAGAGACGAAAGGGATCCATGCTGAAATGGCAGAAATCAAGGCAGCCCTCAGAAATTGGCAGTATGAGCAAATGCAAAACAGGTGAAACTCTTGTCATCAGACTGAACTATCTAGTAATCAATTAATAATGGCTCTCATAGGGGTGTGGACATAGATTCACAATAACTTGAGCAGTAGACCACTGCCATTCATTGAGAGCTTGTTCTATCTGAGACACTGTACCAGAGACCGTTTCTGTGTTACCTAACTGATTCATCATCAAAACCCTTCGAGGTGAGTCATCTAATACCTATTCTGAAATAAGGAGACCAAGGATCCAAGAAGTAAACGTTACATACAACTAGTAACTAGTAGAACCTGTGTTAGTCCATGTACTTCACACTGATCTTTGCTGCTCCCCACCACCTCCCCGAACATACACACAGGAGACAGGTGTTCATATAGGGACACTTGCACATGAAGAGGTCCACCTGTGGGTTGCAGAGACACAGACACATAGCTAGGATTCAGCAGAACTCAATGAAGCTGGGTGACTCAAAGAAGCAGGGCAGGATTATAGCTATTGAAGTCATCAGGACCAGCTCTTAGAAAAATGACAAGACCGTATTCTAAATTCTAATGAGAAATAAGGGCTTCATCATAATGAAGGGAAGAGCTTACTAACAGAAACTGATGCATGCTCTTAGAGCAGGAACTTCTTGAGGTAACATGTAACTGCATTAGGAATTCCTGAAATTCAGGGCACCTCTGTGGCTCAGTCATTTAAGCTTCTGACTCTTGGTTTCCTCACAGGATTGGGGTAGGATCACAGGGTCATAGGACGAAGTCCTATGTTGGGCTCCATGCTCACTCAGTGCAGAGTGTGCTTATCCCTCTCCCTCTGATCTTTCCTCCGAGAGTGCACATGCTCACTCGCTTGCTCTCTCTCTAATAAATAAATAAAATCTTTCAAAAAAAAAAAAGAAAAAAGAATTCCTGAAGTTCTTCACAACCCTGGGCAAACATCCTGATGTATCCCCTGTGGCATGATCCCATAGGTAGCAGACAGTCTCAGGAAAAAAGAGGCCCAGGAAGAGAGCTGGACTATTATTAAAAAAATCAATTCATTGCAGGAGTATTTTTTGAGCACTTACTCTTTACAGAATATCATACTGGACCTGGCAGTACCAAAAAATAAACACTATGTCCCCTGAGTCCTTTCACTACAGCTGAGCTTTGAACTTGAAGAACATGTCACTTAATAACTGCATAGCCTAATTTCAAGTCCTAATTTCAAGCCTAATTTCAAGCACCGGAAATGAAAGATAAATCTCCCCTGCGCTACAACTACACTGTTTCATGTAGGTAGTTCTGTATTAAGTTCATAAATCACTTCCCACTCTGAATTCCAGAGGTTTTCATTCACACTCAGTTATAGAAGACAACTGAATGATAATAAAAGTCATTAAACCAATAAGGATTGTGGAAGAGAGAAATTAATTCCTGACTTGGATTGACATCACTTATTTCCCTCATTTAAAAACATGCTGTTTTGTAAATAAGAATGGGATTTACCTCAAACAACAACTAACCAAGTAATTCAGGAATGAAGTACAAACTCATCCTTGAACATAAGTACTTCTGCATAAAACTCTGTTTTCCTAACAACCTCAAGAATCACAAGGAGAAACCAAAGTGAGCCTAGTTTTGGCCGTCTCTTATTGTTTAAAGAGAAAGAGAAAAGAAAAAAAATGACAACACATGAAATGAGGGAATTATGTAAAAAGTATTCAATACTGATGCGTGGTATGTTTATTTTCAAACATCTGATTTTAAGAAATGACTTTTTTTTTAAATTTGACTACAAAGTTAGGTAATTCTTCACGTTCTGCCATTTTCCCCAGGAAAACCACTAATTCCAAAAACAGTGCTTATTGTTCACTAAGCTGCATAATAGCTGGTCATCTGTGGACTGAGGGGAAATTAACTAGTGCCTTCACTTCCTCACATGTTATGTTTGTTCACAAGTGGCCCTCATGTTCATTCTTTTCAGAGCACTTGTGTTCAGTAATGAAGGAAGATCAAGAGTTCTCTTTCATGACTACAAAGTTAATTACTGCAATCAGAGAGCATTTGCAATTGTGGTTTGTACCAACACTTTTCAAATCCTTAAAAGTATTCATTCATTTGTTTGAATCCTGGACAAATCACCTAAGATACAGGAGTCCATACATGTGCTTCAATTAACCTTGCTGATTTATTTATCCCTTTCCCTCCAACTCAAGTTCACTGAACTATAGACAATGAACTTAGTGGTGGATTAAAAATAGAGAAGTTGTCATGGGAAATGATCCATTTCCTTTCCCCTAAAAATAGATGAAAGATTCTGGAAAGGTGTTCATTATAAAAGAGAATATCTGATTTGATAGCTGCATGAGCAGATTTTGTTTCAATTCTAAAAATTAAAATTACATAAGCCCTGGAATTAAGATCTTTCCAGTTCTGAATGTATTTCTTATGTTTAATATGGTAATACCATCCTAAACTCTGAAAAGGGTACAAAGGACAGACAACATGAGACCCAGACCCTGTTCTCAAGTAGCACAGTCAATTTTTACAATTAAAAACAATGGAATCAAATATTCCTACTAGATAGAATTGTATTAAATATAAGAAAACTCTGAATTTACAGCCCAACAAAATAAAAATGTTTTAGAGAAGGGTCTCAATCCAGGGCATGGGACACAGAGACCTAGATACCAGCTTTGCTGCTACTAACCAGCATGCATCACAAGTGGAGTTAGTCACTCAGTGAAGGGGACATATTCAAGGAGAGAAAACTGACCTTTTACATCATCTGTGACCTTGCTTCAAATCACGAATTATCATTTGCTATAATACAACAGCAAGTTTTTACAACAGAAACATGGGAGTAATAACACATATAATCTAGGTCATTTGCCAGCCTTCATAGGAGTTCAAAAGACAGTCCTCCTCTTAACTACACAGAACAGACTGGTGGCTGCCAGAGGGGAGGTGGGTAGGGGGATGGGAGAAATAGGTGAAGGGGATTAAAAGGACACATCATGATGAGCACTAACATATAGAATTGTCGAATCATTATATTGCACACCGGAAACTAATATAACAGTGTGGGTTAATTAGCCTTGAATTAAAAATAATCAAGTAGGGGTGGGGAAGAGGAGGCAGCAGGCTGACATGCTCAGTATTGATGTTTTGCACAACGTCTGGCTAAAATTGTCTGACTTTGCAGCCTCAACTTCCCATGATTTTCTTCATCAACTCTCTACTTGACACAAGGTCATTTGTCTATTGTTCTATGAACATGCATTTAATTTTCCTGACTTTGTGCTTTTGTCTTGCAGTTTTTCCCCCTTAGAACACATTATTTTTCTCTTGATTTAGCATTTGGGCTAAATGCTGATTAAGGGCTGATTAACCTGATTAACGTCCATTTGCTTTCTTGTACCTTTACCAGCTAGACCCAACTGGTAGTCTGCATGTCTCCATACTTACTGTCTAGACTGTATTTCATGTACTTCTTGGATTTAGAGATTCTTTGCATTTTTTTTTTCTCACCTCCTTCTGGTTTTCCTTTCTGCTTGTCTGCTCACTTCATTCTATTCAGTTACCGTCTACTCTTCTATCAACCCACCCACAACTATCTATTCCTGTGCCTGCTGTGTGCCCGTCAATATGTCGGGCACTGAACAAACTGAAGTCTTTATGAATACTTATTCACCTTTTCTTTAAATAGCAAGCTGGATATCTACGTGTCCTATTGGTAACTCAAAATACTTGAATTAAGCTAGAAAATCACTAACATTTTCCTTAGTTGAAATTAATTATTTTCATTGAAGTATGACAAACTCTATGGTAAAGATAGCATGATACTGATACAACCTGTGTTGTGAGAACATCTATTCCTATTTACATCCATTGGTTTTAAAATTCAGTTAACTCTGAGCTTCCAAATATAAACTCTATTGGTAATAAGAGGTAAAGAGGAGGGGGAAACATTTCTCTTCTCCTGGAGCACACAATATCTGAGTCTAAGACAGGTGCCCTGGAGAGAAGCAGAGGGCCTTTGTTAAGTTGTAGAAAAACAACAGTGAAACTCTTAATAGGAAAGTGATACCACCCAAAATGGATAAAGCTTTTCAAACTACAATTTCTTTGCCTAAAAAAATACCTATTTCCTTAACTTCTACTTATAAACAAATAGACCTGCTGGAATGGGACTTCACTGGGCTATCAGTCCAAGGTGATTAACTAATTCTTCCTACCAACACTTGTTGCTCTTCTGCCTCAAGTTACCTGGCCTTCTATTCCTTCTCTTGCACAAAATAACTCAGTTTATCTGAGTAATCTCCAGCCCGAACTCCCTCCATCCACCACAATGTCCACATCGTAATCCCCAGAACCTATGAATGTTACTATATATAGCCAAAGGTACCTTGCAGATGTGATTAAATTAAGACTCTGTAATGGAGTGATTATCCTTTATTTTCCAAGTGTGTCCAATGCAATTCCAGGGGTCCTATAAGATAGACTCAGGAAAGCCAGAGGGAAGAGAAAAAAATTGAGCAATTCCAACAGAGATTGAAGTGATACAGCCATAAACCAGGGAATGTCAGACGCCTCCAGGAACTAGAAGAAATAAGCAATGTTTTTTTTTTCCCTAGGGCTTCCAGAAAGGAACACAGCAACACCTGGATTTTAGCCCCATGATGCTCATTTCACACTTCTGACAGTACTGTGTCCAGTTGTAAGGCGCCAAATTCGTAGCCATCTGTCTTAACAGCAAAAGAAAACCAATACAGTATCAATGTATGTCTCTGCTGTTGGCAGCTCATCTGATTTATAAAACTGAACTGCATCCTTGCTTTGGGCCCTTATATATTAACAATGGTGAAAACTACTACAACCACAATTGTCATTTCGATAGCTCCTGACCTGGGCCAGGCAGTGAATTACACAATTTGCTCACACTATGTTATGAGGGAAGCTTTGATGAAACCCATTTTACAGATAAGGAAACTAAGATCAGGATTCCAGCCCAAGACTACATGATGCCAAAGCCCATTATCTTAACCACTGTGCTATTCTGGATCTTTTGCCTCTATCCCATATTCTCACCCTTATTCTTAGGTCTCCATGCCAGGGGGAAATCAAGGAAGGAAAAAAAAAAATCCTGTTTCTTTCATTTCTTTCAAAGGAGGTTTTTAAAGAATGAGGCCTTGTTCTATACTCATCTGTAAACAAATATTCTTAAGGAAATCTATACAGAGAGAAAGAAATGGAGAAAAAAAATGGATAGGAAGGAAGGGGACAGGAAACTATTAAACCTGTATATCCAAACAAATGTAACTGTCTGCTTACCTACAAGGCATGTGAAAGTTGAAAACATCTTGAATAGGTCAAGATTAGTAAGGACCTTCACAGCGTAGGAGTAAGCCTTTAAAAATCCAAAGTTAAAGACACAGTTTGTAGGCAAAATCAAGAGAAAGACCAGCTTGATTCAAACAGCAAATATGAATTAGCAAAGAACAGAAAGAATTTATGTAACTAAGTACAGGTCAGTTCTCAGAGTAGCTTAACTACCAGGAGATGAGAGCTGAGCTGTCAGAAGATGGAAAGTCCTTCTTCACTCTTGAGATGAGGCTGAGGAAATGAGAGAAGGTTCTTTTTTAACTTGTGTTTTTTTTCCATACAATCAATCATTCTTAAAGTTTAAGTTCCAAATTCATCTTAAAAGGAAGATAACTTAAGACACATTTACTAATTCAGTAACTATTACTGATTTGTATTTTAAAGTCACAAGTTAGAGGTAATAAATATTACTTAAATTTGAAAGAATTTCCCTACTAAAAACTTAAAATCTCTTGGTAAGCTCACTTTCACAGACTATACACAGTGTATTACACGGTGCTCACACCTCTCAAAGAGGGAATACGTCCATCTACAGAATTACGAAGGTCTTCTCAAACACACACCAGTTCTCTCTCTCTGGTTTAGGAAATGTCTGGGGACAGAAAAGCAGGACAACTGATTCAAACTCTGTTCATGACTGTAGCTATCTATGTCTCTCATTAATTCTCATATTACTACAGGATAATGTTAATACCTCCATTTTACACATGTGGAGTCCAAGGCTCAGAGGATTCCAATAACCTGATAAGTTTTACAGATATTAAATAAAGAACTAAGTCTGAGCTAAGAATGCATCCATTCCATGGCAGAGAATTAAACTGAAACACACATCTTAACTATAACATCCTGTTCTCTACCCATTTCTTATAACAGCAAACATTTTCATAATTTGAAGAACCAACTGAACTAGGGACACCAAGGTTTCGATGGCCCCTCCTCTGTGAACCAAGTATTAACACATTTCTATGACTAAGACCTGTTGGGCCTACACCACTATCTACTGTTAACTGTTTGAGACCAAAGAATCTCTCAAATCACCGTTTCAGAGAAATTTTAGAAGTCCTCTCCGCTTCCACAACTCTGTTATCGGGCATGGAAGCTCCTTGCCTGAAACTTAATTTTCTTAAAAATTTTATACTTAAAACCCTAAAAGCACAAAGGTCCATTTTTCAAGTACAGTTTTCTATTCAAAAGCCGACCAAGATGGCAAATGCCAGCTGAAATGTAATTTTAACACTTGATTCAGACAGAGAACAAGACTGGATACCCATGTGAACCCAAAAAGCCTTTGGGAACCCTTCCGAAGTACAGACAGAGTGGCCGTATTTACAGCTTCCTGGTCTCCCGAGTGTTGGTAAGATAGTTTCATGTCACATTCTGTCCTGTCTTCCTTGCTAAACTGCATCTTCATTTGAGGCTCAGAGAAGTCAGCCCCTACAAAGCTTAAGTTTCCTTACTGGGAAGTGGCTCAGTTACACCAATGTGTTGGAGCCATTACCCAGAGAGGGGGCACCAATGAATTCTTTACAAGGCTTAGAAGATCTTAAGTCACACAGAGAAAAAACAGATTTTTTTCAAGCCAAAAGTGAACTACTGGGGCACCTGGGTGGCTCAGGTGGTTTGGTGTCTGCCTTCGGCTTGGGTCATGAGCTCGGTGTCCTGGGATCGAGCCCCACGTCGGGCTCCCTGCTCAGCAGGGAGTCTGCTTCTCCCTCTCTCTGCCTGCCTCTCTGCCTGCTGGTGATCACTCTGTGTGACATAAATAAATAAAATCTTAAAAAGTGAACGTTTAACCATAAAAAAAGAAATATTGGGGCACCTGGGTGGCTCAGTGGGTTAAGCCTCTGCCTTCAGCCTAGGTCATGATCCCAGGGTCCTGGGATCGAGCCCCGAGTCAGGCTCTCTGCTCAGCAGGGAGCCTGCTTCCCTTCCTCTCTCTCTGCCTGCCTCTCTGCCTACTTGTGATATGTCTGTCAAATAAATAAATAAAATCTTTAAAAAA
>NC_081560.1:76186296-76306400 GCF_022355385.1 Mustela nigripes | reverse complement strand
GGCTCGATCCCAGGACCCTGGGATCGAGCCCCGAGTCAGGCTCTCTGCTCAGCAGGGAGCCTGCTTCCCTTCCTCTCTCTCTGCCTGCCTCTCTGCCTACTTGTGATATGTCTGTCAAATAAATAAATAAAATCTTTAAAAAAAAAAAAAAAGAAAAGAAATACTGAGGAAAAGCTATTAGACCACTTTAGCAAAGTGACCCTTCCACTATGACCTGCTTATTAACGAGAAACTACGATTTAGAAAGAGAAAATTCACTTAAATCACATCAGCTACCTTAGTAGAATAAATGGAATTTTCTCTTTGTTCACTTAATTAGTGGAGACTGAAACCTACCAGCTTACCCAGGATAATTAGATACAATACCTATTCATCTTAAATCTTCAGTTATCTCCCTATATGTAGGTATGATAGGTCCAGCATGAACCTGACTTAGGATGGTTCACGGCCCATGTAATTTAATGGTTTAGTAACTACTACTCTTAATAGATATTCCTAAAACACTGTCTCTCTTGTTAACATCCCTGTGTCTCCCACTGAATGAAAGCATGTTGACAGGAGCCATCCAATGTAATATTAGTGATGTGAAGCAAACAGGTTTTTTTTTTTTTTTTTTTTTTAAAGCAGAGAGTTACCTACCGGTGGTATTACAAGAAACTTTTTTTCTTTTTATTATCCCATTTTCCAAAATTTGAACATACCTTACTTATTAGAAAAAAGTTATTTTTTAACATGAATGTCAATTATTTATTCTATCCCTTGCTGAAATAGAAAGCCAACAGATTTCAGTATGAGGTCTAGTTCAGCCAAATTTTAATGAAATGGAGGAATTTGGCCAAGGGAACATTTTCTCATGACAGAGAAAAATTTCTGTCATGAGATAGGAGAACTGACATTTCCAACAAGTAAGTGGCAAGGAGGAAGGGGGAAATCACACTTATTAATGCCATTACAGCATGGAGGTGGGACAAGTTTGACCTGATTCAATGTTAATTTTCAAGATACCTCAAGGAACATCTACTGTGCCAAGATCTCCAGTTGATGGGTGGTTAGGAGAGCAGCATTTGCAGAATGCCCTTCATGTACATGGTCAGTTTACCATAGTTCAGAGGCCAACAACGATCCCACAGATTTTTGACACACTGAGAGCAGTTCATCTCTAAGTGGGGTTTCTTTAACCAAGCTTATGAAACTGAGGCACAGAAGTCAGAATGTCAGTTTATTAATTTGTAAGAAGAATCAATGGTATTAGAGACAGGAGTACCTGAGTACCTAATTCTGCATAACTAGCCCAAGGGCTGCTTTTAGACAGACCTCATCAAGCAGCCCATTCACAATCACAAAATAATTTGAGTGGGATGAAATCAAAACTAAGAGAGTTAGTTAAAACTAAAGGAATTTATAAAAGCAACTTTCCAACTGCTCGGCAGAATCTCTTCATAATCCCACCGAAGGTTAGTGTCAGAGATTGCTGTTCTGATCTTTAATTGTCAAGTGAAGCTAGAGCCTATAATCTTATTTTCACATTCTCAGGGAAGTTGCATGTCAGTCCCCGAATACTAACCACAACTTCAATTTTTCACTCTAATTTGTGCCCTGTTTTAATTAACAACCATGAAGCTGCCTTAGAAAGTGTTTTCTACCTTGCTTGGCCTGAGCAAAAATTGCCTCACACCATTTAGTGAAGCCAGACAGTTATTTTATTTATGTCCCAATATCCTGACACTGAATGCAATTAAGGAAGCTACAAAGTAGAAAGCAACATAAGCATTTGCTTGAGGTTGTCCAGAGAACCCTGGACATCTCTAGAATAATACAACATGACTGGGGTCACTCCAAAGAAATTGTTTCTGCTGTCATATGTCTTTCTTAGCAGCTGGACAAAAATAAACGCTAATATTCTGGGCTACACAGATTCAAAAGCATTCAACTTTGGTTAAGAACGTCAGTGTTATTAACTATCCTTTACTAATTTGGAACAGGATTTCAACTTGAGGTAAATAGAAGTTATCAGAAAGTGTAACAGAACTACACTTAAGTTTAAATATTCTATACTTCTGAATTTTGGTAATCCCAGACACAAGCCAAATTAGCAAGGTTTTACCACTATCCAAACAATAATTGAAGTCCTTACCCAGAACTGAACCGGGAAACAGGTTTTCAGTAATATGTTTTCATCAAGAGAAACTCACCACCAAGTAGGAAATTAAATACAATCAGAGCAAGATGGACAATGTCCAATTCAAACTCATCTTATTATATTCTTATTATTTCCATGTCATACATGGTAACTATTAACTAGAATATCATAATCACCAGCACAACAATGTGCTAATCTACTGAGTAAAAGAAATGTTGAGATGTGATTTGCAAAAATGACTTTAAAGGCCTTGAACACAAAATCCAGAGATTAAAATTAAAGAATAATTCTTTTATATAAAATAAGATGAATCCAATGGATCAAGTTACTAAGAAAAAAGTTGAAGAAATCTCTTTTCTGGAGGCCCTAAACCTTGACACAATTTAGGTGTAATTTTATTACATACTATCACTAAGACAGTTTATCATCTATGTCTTCTGTTTCCTTTGTTTTTATTTTACTTTTGTTAAAGATTTATTTGTTTGAGAGAGAGAGCACGAGTGCACATAAGAGGAGGGAGGGACAGAAGGGGAAGAGAGAAAATCTCCTGCAGACTCCCCACTGAGCAAAGAACCCTACCCAGGGCTCAGTCCCACAACCCTGAGATCATGACTGGAGCTAAATTCAAGACAGATGCTTAATTGACAGAGCCACTGAGGCATTCCATTCCTTTGTTTTTAAATTAACTCATTTTCAATCATTCATAGATTGCCCAATTACTTTGTTATTGCATTGTCTGCTAATTCCAATTTATTCAAACTGAGAAAAAATCCAACTGTAACTGCTCCAATTTATTCACTGATCTTCAAATTTTGGACTCCCCCTGCCCAAAAAAACACCCCAATACCTCTTACAATAAGCAAAAATGTATACATCTGTGAGGTTATACAATTTCCAAGAGAGACTATTTTGAGGGTTCCTTGCCTAAAGCTTTGTCTACTGTTAGCTTTCTAAATTAAAAAGAACGTTGCATTTTACACACAACTGACACTAACTCCTATTTGCACAGGCCTTCCTATACCTATGCTGGTCACCTTGGACCTTCACAGCAATGCTGTGAGGTAAGCACAATGGAATCAAATCTCACTTCATTATACTAATGAGGACAATGAAGAGCAGAGAGTCAGGGCCTTGTCTGAGATCACACAGCTGGGAAATACTGGATAGATCTACACCTAGGTCTTCCAGAAAAGCCCTTCTTACAGTCCTTACTCTACTAAAACAGAAAATCATTAGCCTACTTGAGACAAGTAAGTGTGAGGCCAATATAACAACAGAGAAGTAAAAGCCAAATTCCTAAATTATCTGTGAAACTGTCTCAGACCTGTGCTTCTCTCCTTGGCTGGGACATTGATAGCACCAAGGATCCTAAGGGTTGATCAAACTGGCTGGCTAGGCCTGCATTGTTCATCTTCCACTGCATCCTGTGATGTACACTCTTCTGGGGACAGAGTGCATTGTACCAAAGTGGATAAAAACTGTTATTAAGTCAGGTTTTGAAAAATAGCTGCCTATCCCTGATAGATGCCTCCAAAAATCGAGTTTTCCATTTCTATTTGGAAATAATACACATTTCCAATAGAAATGTAGAAGACACCAGGTTATCACATTTTTAAGAAACTAAGACTCTAAAATAAAGTGCTTCATGTTGTAGGATCCATATCCTATATCTTTATTCTGCTAAAGATCAGAACCATGAACTCAAGTTCAGCTTTAGACTCCCTGAGGAATTCAATTACCATTCTCCTTTTGTTGTTATTCTTCACAAAATTTAACCCTCTTAACACTGTAAAATGAAAAGACCAGACAAGAGTAAACAGAATGTTCTCCATCTTTATCTTACCTACTTTGTTTCTTTCCTTTTTTTTTTTTTTTTAAAAAAAACATAGCATTTGGCTCTAGCAAACACTTGGGTATCTGATAGTTCTAGCACCTGAACACACTTTCCTAAACAAATAGACCTAATGCAACGCCAGATTGAACAGCGAGCCTATGTGTCAGAAAGTAGCTAACAGTTGAGACATCAGTTACTTCTGAGGAGGAAAAAAATGAAACAGAACAAACATAAAACGGCACAAATCTCCTAGGAGATGATTTCCCACAAACTGTATAAATGGAACAAATAATCCAGAGATGAACTTTTGCTGTTCTATTTTGGGGATCCATCATAATGATTACCTATGGTTTTTTTCTCACTGAAAATCCTGACAATGAGACAAAATACAGTTTCCATTTTTTCCAACATAATGTCTTGTGATATTTCAGGAATTTGAGCTTTCCGATGTTCATGATTTTGTAGAACTCAATTAGTTTTTGTATTCATCAAATCAAACTTAATGTCAAAGCATAAACCTTCAGATCATTCCCGAAACTCCACCTAGAGGCAGGCTTTTGTTCGTTTAGAATCTCTTCATTATATCCCACTCGCCACTCTCTCTCCCTACTCCACTCCCTCAGAGAGATGCAATAAAATGCCCTGAATTAAGCTGCCATGTCAAAGTTCCATTAAACTTCCACTTATTCTGAGGACCTTCTCAGAGAGAACACTCTTGAAATTCCATCTCAGATAATGGAGCAGAGAGACAGAGCAGACAGGAGAGAGGAAATGTGAGTAAGTGTCCTGGAAGAGTAGCTTGCACCTGAAACAAGGAAGAAGGTATCAGTGTCAAAGACCTTGGTGCAAAATCCATATGGATGTGTAACCAGGAAAGGTCCAGCCACTGGGGAAATTCAGGTTGAAGCAGCTAGCTCTAATTTGATCAGCTTGGTTCAACTCAGCCTACAAAGATGATTGCCAAATGCCTCGCCTTTTCACCTGCCTCTTACCAAGTCTCAGATGTCCTCTCACACATGAGCTGTTTGAGTGGTCTTACCTCAAACTGTAGCCTTCTCTTGGAATAGGTAGCCACCTACTCCTTTAAGAGAAAAGAGTGCTTTTAGGAAAGACCCATTTAAGAAGGGCAAGGCCTTCTGCCTTCTTCCCATCTTTGCTACAAAGAATAATATACCTGTTAGGCTTATCTAATGCCCTGTCTTATACTGCAACTGCTAAAAGAGGGAAATTTTCACTTCGTTCTCTAGGAATGTACATTTATTGATTCATCCCAATTTATCTTTGATTAAACTTTGACTCAGCCAAGTGGAATGACTCATCAGGAAACACATGAAAAGTTGATGGCAGAGTCAGAAAATCATAGTTCCATTTAATGTGTTCCACTGAAATACATGACTGCATTGTCATACCAATAACTGAAGTAGAAAACCAAACAGCAGAATGTGTTTATACCTTTTTAAAAGGGGTTTTCAAAATTTTCTAGTATTAACCTACCCTAAAGGACACAAGGCATGTATGTTCTAAGACCTCTAAAATAAACCAAAGATTTGAGACTTGTGTAAAATGTGCACACAACCCCTACCAAAAAACACTAAAGTTGATGTGATTTACCTCTATGTATATACTTGTTTAATCCCATTATAATCTCCCTCCCTGTTGATTTTAAACTATCTAACTCTGACTAGGTAATGATTCCCAAATTATGTATTCCCTCAGCCTCTCAGTTCTGACCCTGCTCAGACTCTGCACAATAGCCCCCCCTTCAAAAATACAACCAAGATTATTCATACCGCCTATTAGTAAAAAGTACGAGTACTTTTCTCATTTCTTCATGGGTTTTAAGAAGATAGTTTCAAACTACATATCTTTTTTGTAGATGTAAGTAAGAAAAAGGGAATAAATTATTCTAAATTTTGATTAGGTCTTTGAGTTGACTAAGTTTTATTATAATTAATTTCTAAGAATACATTTATAATCATCAATGATATCAACACTGATATTGTTCTATTATCACCTGAATAATCCTTTAAAAATTCAGAACATAATATTGGGTCACAAAAAGAAATCATCCTTTCAGATGTGTTTTTATACTGAACCACAACACATTTAATTTCTTCCTTTGTAACTCCAAATATAGATGGCAAACTCTAAATACTCTTTACAAACATGCCAAAAGGAAGCATCAAACATTTGGAAGTTTGCAATACAAAAATGCAAAGAATGGTGACTTACTCAACTTTAAGCAGATCCATATTAATTTCAAGAATTTTACACCGAAAGGATTCTGATTGCTACAGCTCTTACCATGAATAAATTTTGCTCCTGAAAACTGGTAATTAATTCTTACACCTTGGAAGACTGAAAAGCCTAGACTTCTGAATACATTTACATGGAAATTAACATTCTTTTCTCCTGTTTCTTTGAAATTTCTTTAGAGATTATCTTTCCTCATTCAGTTCAGACTGTATCAAACACCCATTAATATAGTTCCCTTTTCTTTATATTCTCAAAGGCTTGGGGTATAGAGAAAACTCTAGTGTCCCAAAGTCTGTAAATTAAGGACAAGCCAAACAATGTTAACTATGAATCAATTCCTTTAATCTTCAGAATAATGTTGATTAGATTGTTAGGCTAACCTGACACAGGCATCTATTTCCTGATCATGCATATTTGCTCCCTCCATGGATGCAACCATTTTTCTGAAATCAAAAAGAGATTTAATAAAGGAGGTTTTGTATAACACGGATTATATTTTGGTATGAATATGAAATCTGTTAGGCATTGCTAAAATATCATTGATTGTTATACAACTTTCCAGTGAGATATTCCCAGCAACTGCTCTCTTCATTCCTACCTTTTCCCTTCTTTTGTAAAATTGCCTTGCCTCTTCCTTTCAATGTCATTTATTTTTCAATCTTTGGACCATTTATTTCCCCATTAAAGTAAAACACAAGGAATGGCTTTCATTGCATCTCAAAGAAGTGAAATGCTGCTTGACTGGCACCAACATATAGGTTCCCTCATTGATGAACTCAGAGAGTCATCTCCATTTCCCATCTTTGAGACAGATTCTTCACAGTGGAGAAGTGATTTGAAAATCTAAAGGTCATTTTGTTCCAAGAGAAAGATAAGGCTGAACTGGCAGCATAGTCCCAGTCATCTATACACCAAGCTGTATGCAAGGAGACAAAGGTCTTCAAGTTTAAGAAACAAAAACAAAAACAAAAACAACAAAAAAAAGAATAAAAACTTAAAAACAACAACACCACCATATTGATCCTTTTGCATATACTTAGACCATCAAATCTGGCAATAAAAGAAACACCAGAGTCTTTCCCTTGGTTTGCAATGTATCATTTTGAGAAGAACTTGTTGGGACAAAATGTTGATAACAAAAGAAAAAGAGGAAAAAATGAAGTAAGTAGAAATTAGTTTGTCAAATTATTGTGTCAATTTTTATTCCCGAGGGTCCCTAATCATCTTGGACTGCCATGCATACATACAAGACATAAATGTTATCTGATAAATCTCATCTCTCTTTGGAAAAACCTGTCTCTAAACCATGACATTTTAATACTATTTTTAAAGATCACAACACAAGATTATGCTGGTGAAGTTTATTAAAATGTAAAATTGGAAGGGAAGTCTACCAAAGACTAAAGCAAACATACAAGTGGCAAAGTACCATCAAATACTGCATTGGACTTCAGCCAATATGAAGGTAATCTACTTCAGATGATAAAACTTACCCTTTTTTCATATTCAGAACCATGGACTATTTCAACAAAATTTTATACATTCCTCATCTTAAAGATAAAATAAAAATTAGTGATAAAAATAATTTATAATGAATTCACTGAGCTGTTAGACCATTTTTAATTCTAATGTTTTTACATTTTGGAAAATTCTTTTATCCCTCAAGTGAAGACACAATATATTGCTAGAATATTCCTCAAGTTTAAAGTCAACAGAGCTCCTCCTTCTTCATAATTCATTGTTATCTCTATCAACAAAATTCTATCTAGAATTTCTAAGTCAGGTATTTAGCAGTTAAATGAGGGAGAAATTAGACATTACTCTAGACCTCCACGAGTATGCTCTTAAACTAGTAACATTGACCATAGATCAATATTGACAATATGGGCTAACTTTTAAAATTATCTTCTCAAGTTATCTAATAATAGCAGTATTAAAAGAAAGCCATTTTGTAAATCACAATTTTGCCACCTTAGCAAAACAAGTCTTTTCATTACTTTGTATTCCCTTCCAGGGATTTGTCCATATGGATGAATATTTTTACCTAGAAGTTGTCATACAATTTTGCACTCAGATTTTTTTCACTGAACATTGTAACATTGAACATATCTTTGCTGCTTTCTAAAATGTTCTTTGAGGAAATACATTTCCCTAGAAGACAGAATTAGAGCTATAACAGTGATTTAGGAGATTAAAATCAGACACTGAAAAGAATTTCGCTTTAGCAAGAGTAGCTAAATACAGAAATCATTTCTTAGTGAGTTTTTATAAATACATTTTTCTGGAAGGTCCTTGAACATATGACACAAGTTCCATGTCTTGAGTTCCCCAGAGCAACACTGATTAGGATTTTGTTCTATAATCCTCCCCCCCTCATTGCCATATCTCCTCCTCCTCTTCTTCCTCCTCTTCCTACCTCTTGCCCTTTGATACACTCAATCCTGTCTAATTTTCTTAATTTATCTTGATTTTATTGACTGTTTTTTAGGAAATTGTCTTGGATCCAAGTATTCCCTCAGTGACATGCCATGTGAACATGGGCAACTGGTTTTACCTCTCAAGTCTTAGTATCGGGCTCTAGAAAATGAAGGTAATACTAATACCTCCTCACAAAATTGCTGGGATAAATTAAGGAGGGGGTTCCATGAGAGGCAGTGTCTATTGTGATTAAGAGCACAGATGCTAGAGCTATTCTGCTTGGATTCAGAATTTTGTTCTACTCTTAGCTGTGGGATCTTGGCCAAGCCATCTAACCAACATTCTGCCTCAGCCTTCTCATCGATTCAATGGGGAGCATAACAATAATGGCAAATATGTAATCCTACCTGGGTTATTGTGAGGAACAAAGGAGTAAAACAGGTAAAGCAGCTTGGAACTGTGGTTGACCCATGCCAGTATTACGTATATTTTCATTATGATTACCTGAAATGTTTAACATGCTATTAAGATAACTAAGCAGTCAGTAAGTGGTAGCTAGAAATAATTATTTTCTAGTACTCAAGCAGAGTACTTTCATATTCTCTGGTAATCTAGATTTATTTTCATTTACTAAACCTAAGGGATATGAACCTAGCTTATTTAATCAACACTTATGTAATATTCACCAAGAGCCAGGCACTGTTGCGAGCACTTTACAAATGTCAGCTCATTTAATTTTCACAGGAACCCCCTGAAATAGGTACTATATCGCTTTTTTCTACTTTACCAATGAGAAGAGTGTAGTACATAGAGGTTATATAATCAGCTCACTGTCACCAAGAGACTCCACGTTAATGAATCTAATCCAGTACAGAGAGCTGTTAAAACTGAGATTCTCACCCAGGCTCTCTGGCTTTAGAGCCTATGCCCTTAACCATGGCACTTTGTGGCTACCAAGAAAGGAAAACATTCTACCCACAGGCCCTTTTCTCATGCAATTCCCTGGGCCACATGCCAAGTACCATAAGTCCCATCTTGACACTTGAAGATCTATGGGAACAAGGTCTGTAAACATTCAGGCTCCACGCCCAGTTCCTCTCCAGCTTGTAGCACCAATCTCGTCAAGCCCACACCCTGCAGTGGCCACACACAGAAGCCTAACAGTTCAGGATATGTCTGGGAAATTCCAAAAACAGTAGGCAGATGAGAAGCAGTGGGGAGTTTTATACATGAATGTCTTCACACAAGAATCTAAATGCTGATGGAGGGCATGTTGCCCTCCATTGAGGAGAGACCAGCTCCTGCTGGCAGGAAGCTCAGCTTTGACAATCACCACTGAAAAGGAGGCGGAAAGCTTTGCCAGCTGGGGACAGACATCTGGCAGAGGATTAGAGGGACAGCACACCAACTAATCCAACCCAGAGCTGGATTTAAACACATTTCCCCTCGGTACTAAGCAAGAGCTTGTCCAGTCCACTACTGGAAGAATAGAGCTAAAGAAATTCACCCAGAATCAAATCAGTTTCAAGATAATGAGGGCATAACTCCTAATTACGTATCATTAAGGAGATCTCCTGACATGAACATAACAGAAACTGTACAGAATCTAGTCTGAGCATACCTTCAGAGATTAAAATTCTGATCATCTTAGTTTAAGGCTTTATCTCCATATAAGCCAAGTGTAGCAGAGTACACTGACAATTAACTAAGTAACTCAAAGGGTGCTCATGCTTTTTCTTTCCCTCCCTCTCTGTACCACACACATGCACATACACACCCTACCATGGGAGAAAGTATCTTAATTTTTAGCTTTAAAAAAAAAATTAAGAGGTTATTATGATTCAGTTGTTGAAGCCCCCAGCCAGCAGTTACCCAGCAGGAGAGACTGAGCAGCCACCAGCTGGGAACCGCTGTCCGTGAACTTATCCCGGGATCCCAACCCCTCCAGTCGGTCAAGGATGGACCATCCCCTCTGCACCCACCCCTCCCGCCTCCCTCTCAGATGTCTTATGCCAGCGGGGGCACCAGTGTGGAATACCTTGGGGTCCCCCCCACCCTACCCCACAGAACCTTCAAACCCAGTGGGCCCAGACTAGGCTGCCAAGGACCATGGAGAGAGAGACTACTGCCCTATAATTCCACACTGTTGTAGAAACCGAGGCCCTGTAAATTTGCACTCAGATGTAGCACCTGGTGACCTGAGCTGAGTGGAAGGGGAGAACTCAAAACAGACTCACTCAGCCCACCCAGGCCTCCTGCATGGAAACAGAAGAGGACCAGCCAGTGTTACCTGGACTCTCCCAGTGGCCTCCACACCTGGACTGGTATGACTCTGGCAAGAGAAACAGAAGCCTAGGGGTACCCAGCCTGGGACCAGGGGAGCCTACCTCCTCCCTGCAACTGTTTCAACAACTGAATCATAATCTAAATGATATAGTCAAGGTCCACCTTCCATTTATAGTCAAAGCCACTCCATGCTTCAATTTCCCATGGGCTGTGGTTAGAGTACATACGAGTGGCAATGAGGCTTGAGGGTGGCAATGCATTCACAGTTCCTAACCCTGGGTCCTAGTCCTCACTGTCTCTGACATTCTGAAGGTTCTCAGCCACTCCAATTCTTTGCCTTCCTTCCAGTCCTTGTAACTACAGGAGCCTCTCAAACCCCCTAAGCCAGCCATACTACACTGCAGCTCACCTCAGACACATGCAGTATTATCAGAACCCACTTCTTCATTATTGCCCTCAGACCATCCAAAAACTGATTGCATGAAATACTACTTTTGGGCCTCAGTCTGATTTTCACCCTCAGTGTGATTTTCACTCTCCATTGTCCTATTTGCTTGTCAGCTTCACATGGCCATTTAATTTCAGCATCTCAGCCTCAAGTGAGAAATACCCCTTCCACCAGCCCCAGCCCAGAGGAATCATCACTGGGAGCCAAACAAAGTCACCTTTCACCTTTCTGCCCATTCCCCACCAAAGGAAGACACCTCAGATTGTAATCACCTCAAACTTGCTTATTAGGCAAGTCTTCCAATGTCCTAGGGGGTCACTTTAGACCTTGAAATGACATTTTATCAGTTGATACCAAAGTAAAATCAATCGTATACATCTAAAAATGCTGAGAATTTTAAAATTAGGACACATACTGAGTTTTACCATAAATGTCTATAAGTGATATATTCATGTCAGAAAGGATATTCTAAGACTTGATGGAGAAGAGGAGACAAGAGTAGGAGGAAAACACACAAGAAGTATGAATTGTCTTTGCATGGCTTCAGGAAAACATTTGTCCCCATTGGGATTAACTACACAGATAAAGCAATGAAAATAGCCTACTTGAGCAACGAACATCAGAGTACCTCACTATTAGAAGAGGAACTCATATTTCATATTACCTTGCAATTTAAAATGCCCATTTTCTTTTATCTCCAAGCCAGTTTGGATTATGACCTTGTACTCATAGTCCTACAATAATCAAGAGACCATTTGTTTATAATTAAGAACAGGCTGCAAATGTAGCTTCTATCTTCTTTTATTACCCTGGTTATTTAATTTACTTATATTTTCATTTTTCCTCCGTGTAAATGCAACCAATTAAAAATGTAAGTAATATAACCCACTTATGTCTTCTAACTCCACAGTTATGGTCTATAAGAGCTCTGGGAAGCATAGCTTCTCTTCATTTGCAGCCTGTAGTCCTGAACCCAGTAGTACGGGAGCTTGTTCAATTATATTCTCTGTATTTGGAAGTCTGCAAGGCACATTCTCATTGCCACCACAGAAATTAGTTCATTAATTCACTATCTGGACATTTCCCTTGGATATAGAACTACTATGCTGGAGGTTGTGGGGGATACAATGGTGGTTAAGATAAATTTCTGCTCCCCAAACAGAAGTTTGAGTTAAACATGAGGCAGAATTTCTTTTGTGCCAGATGGAGGTCTACAAGCCCGTAAATAATAGTGACAGGAATACCAAGGCAAGTCCATTCCTGGAAGACACAGAAGTCCTCTGTAAGGACTCCTGGACAGTCTTGTGGAGCCTTCTTCTATCACACCAATATCAAGGGCACATCCACCCAACAGCTCTTCCTTCTCTCTTTCATTACATATTAAAGGTTTATCAGTTTGCTCAATCTCCCCACTTCATCCAGTTATCTCCCCATTTTTCCACATGGGCAGTTCCCCTAATAAAATTCTTGCCCATCTAATCCCATGTTGGCCTCTGCCTCGCAGAGAATCAATCTCACATTGACAATCAGCTTCAATAACAACAATGACAACAACAGTGGACCTTTCAGTGTGCATGTATTCTCTCATTTGACCACATGAGGAAGACAGGACTATTATTTCCATCTTACAAGACTTAGGTTTCCATCTTACATGACTTAGGTTAAGTACTTGTCCAGTCACACAATTAATCAAAGAGCCAGGACTTAAAATCATAAAATCTTGGTCCAGAGCACATCTTTTTAACTACTACACACTGCTAAGTAATTAACCTACTAAATCAAATACATTTGTGTAAGTTTGCAATCTTTGCATTCATTTGAAAATTTAGCAAGGCTCATCTTACTGTCTATATGGCTATTCTCAAAGTGCCTCCAAATTCCCCAACAGTACAGGATCAGCATAGACATTGCACATAGGCATGATTCAGGAATACATTTTTGCTGCTGCAGACATTCATTAATTTTTCATGGAACAAATATATGTTGAATGACAACCATCTGCCAGGCTATGGGATATGGTAATAAGAATACTGTTCTCTCTTTGGAAAAGGGAAATTTTCTTAAAAAGGGAGTCCTATTTAAGCTAAGGTTCTACTTCAAGAGGATTATAAATTCCTAACTACCATTTTACCACTTCTTTGTGACCAAAAAACAATTCTTGCATCAAAATACCCATTCTATGTCCCATTCTTATAACTCTCTCTTGATTTAGGATTATTACCTTTATTAAGTTTCCCGCTACTAGCACCCGGATGACTGTATTGGTCAGAGATAATTAATTCAAACAGAAGGGCTCCAGCATATCTCCACCTTCTAGCAAGTATTATTTAATGAATACCCACATGAGGAAGTGGAGGGGTCACCATTAAGGCCAGCTATAAATGGCAAACAGCTGCTGTTAAAGTTTCACACACTAGTTATCATCTCTTGGTTACCTTGTCGTATCACAAATAATGTTAAGAAGCAGAGGAAATCAGTGCAAAGAGGGACTTGAACATCAGACAGATTTGGATTTGCCTCCTACTCTACCACTTACTGACTCTAGTCAGAGGCAGATTACTTTACCTCTCTGAACCTCTATTTTCTTACCTGCTACTTGTGAGAACTCAATGAGGCACTCGAAGTAAGGTGCCCAGCATTAAGAGTAGGTGCTCAGTAAACGTCTCTTATTATCAACTACAAGTTCATCTCTCTGCCAGCTGTAGGCTCCTTCCAGACCTATTTCCAGATCATGTATCCTCAGCACCTAACACAGTGGCTAGCATAGAATGGACAACTAATAGTCGTTTACGTAATGAATAAATGAGTCAATTGTTTCTAATCCAGACACTGGACTCTCCAGATGAAAATTCACATTGATAGCCTACCAGACTAAATCTTCCTTAACCCGTGATTCATAAATGCAATTCTACTATCTCAAACCTAATTCCAAAATGCCAGCTTACTGTAAAAGGCCAAGTCACATAAGTTTAGAATACAAAGCAAAAATTTTGATTTGTTGCCTTGCAATGGCATTTAAACATAAAAGGCCTCAAGAGTAGGGGTGAGATAGGGTGTGACAATGGGAAAGCTAGGGAGATTATAAGGAAAAGAGAAAATATATGAAAGCAATGGTGATTTCATCTTCAAAAGGAATTCATTCAAAGCACAGATTAATAAATTATAGTAGCAAGCAGTTACATGGCAATTTTCACCTTCAAAGCTCTGGATCAACTTATAACATACTCTCTTTGCGTGCAGATGAGGAATACCAATACCATCTGACAGCTGGATAAATGGATACAGAAACTCTCAAATACATTTCCAAAGTCACAGAGAAATTCTGTCACAGTCAGGATGGGTGACCAGATTAATGCTCATAGCACTGGATCTTCTTTGATCATAAGAGGTAAAGAAAAGATCAGTTAAGTGGTGGGGTATGAGAAAGAGAAGGGAAAGAGGAAGAAGGAAAGAGAGAAGAGAAACAGAAAAGAGAATATTTACTAAGTATTTACATTTTTAAATATATTATGTGCTCTATTTTACTTAATCATCAAAGCAACCCTTAGTTTGGATATTACTGAGAGAAAACTCAGACTGAGGGTACTCAGAAATTCATCCAAATCAAATATCTACTACATGAAAAAAACAAGATTCAAATCCAGTTTTGTCTGATTCTAGAGCCCAGAGTTTTACCAAAATCGTTGTCCACAAGGTACTAAAAGCCATCTACTACCCAGCAGGCGTGAGCACGTGTGTGGGCATCTGCACATGTGAGTCAGATAAAAGCAAGGAAGGGAATCTCTCTGTGATGTAACCCGGTTGGCCACTGTTCCAGATGCTGTATGCAAAAATAGTTTTTCCTTGTTTATTTACCCAATATTAGGCTTACATTTGCATAAAACAATTAGGAAAAGTAATCTCTAATTTCCTTGTAGGGAGAGTTTGAGCTATTCTCAACCAGGAAAAATGAAACACTTTGTTTCACCTTTAGTAACCCCACCACTGTTGAAGGGATCAGTGATTATTCCAGATTTATAAAGATACAGTTTTCCAGTATAGACAACAAGACATAAATCTCTGGAGTTTGTCTACCTGGGTTCAAATTCTGGCTCCCCCACTTCTTAACTGCGTGTCCTTGACTGATTATTTCCTGCCTCCATTTCCTCATCTATAAAATGCATAAAACGGTCAGACAGACATCAGAAGATGATAATGAAGATTCAGCAAGTCAGTACACATTCAAATACATAATAGGTGCAAAATAAAAACTCTTTCTTAGTGTTCTTACAGAGTATATCACCTACTTAGTTCTTAAGTCTTTTCTCCTTTAACTGAACTGTGCTAACACCCTATGAAGTCTGTACCCACCACAGAATAGACAGGATTCATTTCAGTTTTGATCAGAAAGAGATGTTACTGTCAAAGAAATGAACTTGATTGCATTTAAATGCCATGTCCCCACAGTGAAATATACCAAACCGTTTCTTCTTACTTCTATTCAAGTATGTGTGAGCAATGACTTTTATTTAAACTCATAATGGCACTTACCCCCTACAAGCTGATAGACACAGACAGCAGAATAATAATCAGCAAGTGACTATCATTTGTTTTATTCTTCTGTTCACTCTGCTTCATTAATCTCTTCTTACAAAGGAGAACCTTTGTCTTCCATCAGTGATATAAATTTATGAAACTATTAAAGATATACAAAGTATTTACTGTTTAGTTAAATTTTTATGAGTTTTAAAAAAGCATCAGTTTCTCCAAAAATTATGAAATGCTGGTATATGGTTAGCCTTGGTGTAAAAACATGAGCACTGAGCAAGGGGCTTTTGAAACAGTAAAGAACAGATAAAACTCTGCAGCACTATTGATTTCAAAAGCACAAAGGGAATATTCAGAACAGGAAGTAAACATCAAAAAGTCATTATAAAACATTGCACATACCATCTTCACTGTCAGTTACAGTAAATAGAATCAGCTAGAAGTTGGGATCAACCTAAAAAAAAACCAAAAAACAAAAAAAATAAAAATTAAAAAAAGCCCTCTCTAAGGGGGTTTTATTGATGTGCATTCATTTGTTGGAGACCTCTCAATTCCTGTGGGTTCGTGAAACTGTCAGAAATCCTACAAGCGTGAATAGTGCTGTATAAGCAAAATTAATGTCTTCATTGCTGAGTGTGGTATTTTAGGCTTTATATATGCCTTATTAGCAGGTTTGTTTGTTTGTTTGTTTTAAGTAAAACTAGAGATGGAAATCTGCTACCATTTACATTCTTCAGCCTACCTGACCTTAAGTCATTATTTCAGTCTGACATTTATCTTGGTGCTGTAAAACAAGCATTCTCATCCATGCGTGAATTTCACATCACAATTTAACTAACCACAATCTAAGATTAGAATGTAAAGGCCTAGTCAATTAAATCAACATTGGAAAATAAACAGGATTCTGTTTGCTTTCAGATTTACTACAGTCTGAACCTTTGAATAAGAAGGATATATGAGAGAGAGTGTGTGTGTGTGTGTGAGAGAGAGAGAGAGAGGAAAGGGTCCAGGAGAGAAAGGAGGAGAAAAGAAAGAGATGAAGGGAGTATTGAACCAACATTTCTGCAGCTCCTTGGTAAATCTCAATTTACCAGAAGTAGTCAGTACGGTTTTCAAACACTTGAGACTAATTGCTGTTGCTGGGAGAGGCACGGGTATTATTTCCAACGACACTGATGTTGAATACAGTTGTTCAAACAGTCTCGAACAGCCACTACCCACCTCTGTAAAGGCAAGTGTATGCAGTAGAAAGATGGTATAGAGAAACCAGCTGTGAACTAGGAACCAAGACACCTAGGTGCCAGGAGCATAAATGCTATCAATTACTTTGAGGCCAAGGGCAATTCACTTGATCCCTCAAGGCCTTCGCATCTCACATTAAATACAGGAAATGGTGATAATCATTAATGAAACCTCTAAACCTCTTTGATTTGTCAAAATTGTCATACTGACAGAAAAGCTAAGGTCTACCATGTTCTCTAAGTGAGACCAGAAATAAGGGACTGCTGCTTTTGACCTCTGAATGGTGCTGGCTGTCTGGCAAGATGGCATCAAGAACATTTCTGAACTCATTTGGAAAAGAGCAAGAGCAGGAATACCACATTGAACAGGTTGTATCTGAGGGGCCGGTGAGGCACCAAAATGGGGGTGCCATGAAACAGGTAGTTAGAATAGCTTCAGGCATCAGAAGACGCATGGAAATTGAAATAGAGATAGCAAGTGAGGTCATGGAAGGAGATGAGAGTCAACTAGACAAGTGATAATGCACAACACATGCACACACACTGGTAGAGAATGCCAAGAAAAAAGAGAAAGTTGGAGGGGCCAAAGGCTGGACACCATGACCTGCCCTGAGATGTATGACAGAGCCCAGCCCCTCTACATCTACCTCTCCCCTCCTCACTGAGTATGCTGCCAGACAGAGCCACAGCAAAGCTGAGCACTGTAGCAAATCAAAAACTGGCCGAGTGCATCACATGTGTGTCACTGATACTCAATTCCTAAAATAGTATATCTACACAGTAGGACTTGTGTGAAAGTATTCCTTTGTTTATGGTTTCATTCAACAAGTATTTATTGAGCACCAAGTAATTATTGGCAACCTCAGTTTTCAAAACTGGAGACATGGAAGTGAGCAAAGTACTACCTTCTAGCATTTACCTTGTGGCACACAGAATCAGGTCAACAAGAGGCAAGCAAACCCTGGGTTCTAGGAGAGAAACAAGCAAGGTTTTAGGAATAGAGAGGGGGCGGATTTAGGTAGTTTGGTTGTCTCAGGCCCAGATGGGAAGCTAATGCTCTACCATATCTACTGTCTGTGTCACTGCCATGCACCTTGCTTACGCACTCACAATCACATTCACTGGCCATATAGACAGCTGTTCTCTCAAGAATCCCCATTGCTCAGGACCAAATAGGTAGCAAATTAATCTACTGAGCAGAAGAAGAGTTCAAAAGGGGTTATACAGGAGCATAGTATTTAACAGATGAAAGCTTCCAGCATCCCAGCCTTCATGCTGGTTTGTTGATGAGTTTTTAATTTCTTCCTCATGGCCTGTTGGATGAAATACCAAGTAAGGGAAAAATCTAGGAGGCTTTCATTTGACCCCTAAAAACCTGGAAATTTCTGCCCTTCCCTGACACAAATAAAAAAGCAATCTGATCAAACAATATTTATATACTTGTATATATTATGTATCCCTCTGTAAAAAACAACTTTTTGTTTCATAATTTATTTTTTAAAATTCCAATTTGGTAATTGAGATCTTAAGCATAGGCCACTGGATTAAACCTGAAACTAAGCATTAGATTTGAGGGGAACCATTAAATCTCTCTCTACCAGTGGGTCAAAAGGTTGAATATCTACTGACGTGTGTTTCAGCCATCCCTGTAAGGACGTTCACATCTCTTTTAAGTGTACTTGTTACCTTGTCAATCAGATGACATAAAGAACAGATGCATTGTGAAATCAAAGAGAAAGGTTCGACCAATGTTGGATAGAACTCTTCAGCAAGAACAGATCTAGCTGGTCAGTACTAAGGAGGAGATAATGAACTGCTGCATTGCGGTGTGAAGTTACTGAGCACCGCGGGGAAGGCATATCATTGCAAGGCACATATGACACCAGGAGAAACATGGACTTTTGAAACACTAGAATTTGGGGGATCTTAAAGTTGAGCAAACCAAGACTCCTCCTTGTGGTAACTGGGCCCCTGAAAATAAAAGTGTCTTAGAACATAAAAAACTAGAAGTGGGAAGAATCCTCTGAGATTAGGCACAGTTCTCATTATCATTGGATCCTATACTCATTTGGTTATAGGAATCGTCAAGATGTTTGTTAAAAATACAAACTCAAAGCTCCTTCCCTTTCTCACCATCAACAATTTTGATTCATTCTATCTTGGGTTGTCCTTAGAAATATCTGTTTTTTAAAAATGTTTTCTACCATCTAGTGTATTTGAGAAAGATTCCTCTTTATGATGAAGAGATTCAAGTAGATCCTGTATTCATCATGCAGCCTCTGCATGAACTCATATATTCTCACTGCCAGACTTACCACTATCTAGTTAATAAATTCATTACGTTCCTCTCAGATGCATTAGTGAGCGGCTGATACATGTCAGGGACTCTCTGTGTGGTTACAAGAACGGCCAGGATGGAATCCCTGCCCCCAGGGCAGACTCTAGCTTGTCCATGATGCTAGTAAAGTAGCTCCTCAACACAACAGCCCAAGAGCAGAAGTCTCCGATTGCAATTTTGTTGACACTGACTGTATTAGGAGGTGTTTTTTTTTTTTTTTTTTTTTTTTTTTTTTTTTTGGTAACATATTGGTTCTAAGGTCACAGAGCTCACCAATTAGAGAGTTAGGACTTCTGATACTGATTCAGTATATTTCTTTGACAAAGTTATTTACCTATTTAAAAAAAAAATTACCTAGAGTTGACCTTGCTTATTAGTGCAGTCCTAACAGCCCCAAGTAATCTGTTAATACTATTGTATTACAAAATTTAATTAGGTACCTGCTACAAGTTCTTTTTCTTTAAATAGCAATAATATTCACAGATAATAGAGAAATTGTGTATTTTCAATGAATCCTAGAGAATTGTTTTATTATTCTCCGTATCAGCAGAACCCGATGTGGTACAGCATCTTCTATTAAGTTGGACATTCAAATAAACAAAATAAAGAAGAGTAAGGTGCAGATGATAGCCATAATAATGTTGAAAAAGTAAAAAGATGACTCCAGTAACAGAAAGGTGAAGGAAATTGGAATTAGCAAATTTAGAGAAGAAAAGACTGAGAGGGAGGATCTTCTTCTGGTACGAAAGCAAACACTACACAAGGAATGGTGGCTGGCTGACCCCCATTTGTACTGACAGCAGAAGAAAAACATAGGCTTAAGTACACATTCTGTACTTAGAGCTAACTTAAAAGAGAGTTGAATGGGTGCTAAAAAGTTGCTAAACATAGAATCTTATTAACAAAATAGAGAAAAATTATCATTCACTAGAAGACTTCTTATTAAAGGAGTTAAAAAATAAATTTCTCTCTATAAAAATATAAGTAAATATATTCTTACAATATATATTAAAAAAACTGTTGTTTGAAAACTGTTGTGGTACTCTTCAGTAGCTGGGCCCCAAAGGCAGTTCTTTGTTGAAGGGTACTTGATAAAAGACATTTGATAAAGGGGATTACAAAATACCATTTAATTCAAAAAGGAAAATTCTGAGGACTCTAAGGATTTCTCTTCCCCTCCCTCAGCTGTAGTCTCCACCTTATTGCCCTGCTGTGCCCTCACAAGCATGTGAACCTGGGGAGGCATAGATTAAACAGAGCCACACTAGTTTATCCAACTCTCCTGGCTACTGCGTAGCCTAAGATTTGTGTGAAAGGCAAGGTGTGGGGCAACAAATGGATTTTAAATCACATGTGTTTACAATTACAGAGCATCATGGCAGGTTCATTAATTATAAATGAGATAAATCTAAGAAAATGCAATTTGTTCTAGACTTCCTTAAAGAAGTGCTTTGGTCACCATTTCACAGGAATGGGCAGGTCATGTGCCCATGATTTGAGGGTATCAAGAGGATATATAGATAGATCAACAGATTAAATAGATCTCTCTGACCCTGCCTGAAAACAAATCAGAATGGTTGTTGATTCCTTTTACAAACCCTGCATATATAAAATTGCTCTCTTTCTGAGAAATTGCTCAGGAGGTAGGAATGCCTGGGATACAGTGAGGAAATCATTTTCCAGGCAAGGCGCTCAGGCGCTCATAGGAGAATTGAGCTTTCATTAGCACAGAATGTAACCACAAGGTTTCAGAGCTCATATTGTCTAGCTCTACAGTGTCCAAAGACTTCCCTGAAAATACAATCTCCATGTTGCAGAATAATTTTCCTGGGATTTCTTTAAAGTTTCTTTGCAGCAACACACTGGAGCACTCAGTGGGCCACAGCCCAACTCTCCCACAGCGGGAATGTTTTCCTAAATGAAGACCAGAATCAGTTAAATCAGTGTTCCTCAAATCTAATGTGCATTTAAAATACCTGGGGATATTGTTAAAAATGCCGATTCTGATTCAATGAGCCTGAGATGGGACCTAAGAGTCTGTGTTTCTTGCACCAACCTAGTTAATGTCTCTGGTGATGGTTCATTGAAGACACTCTGGAGTGGCCAGTGTTAGATGGTTTACAAAAGCCAGTTCAGTTAGACACTCACTCGGTGAGCATTTAGTCTCCACGGAACACTGTGCTGGGTGTGGTCTTGCCCAGTGGCATCACAAAGTCGGTGGTATAATTTAGAGAATTCAGTTCGGTTGATGTGATGGCATGTGATAGTATTACCAAACTTCTCTGCTGATTAAGAGATAGTCCCCTGAGTTACTGGTTCAAAATAATTCCGTGGAATTAAGATGGAGTCTGGACATTAGCATTTATCAGGTGATTCATGTCTTTGGACTGGAAATACTCTTTATCATTACCAAAGCTTACATGCATTAGAATTGGCTAGACCTTGATGTGAATCCTAGTTCTTCCACTTAATAGCCTTAACTTTGGATGAGTTTCCTAACTTCTCACCACACTGATTTTCTCATCTTGGAACCTGAGGTAACAGAATTCACCTTTAAGGACTGGCTTGAGTATTAAGTGAAATAATGTATATAAAGGACATTGTCTAATATAGAGTAGGGATTCCAGTTACTACTGCTGTGTAACAAACCCCCCTAAGTTTGGTGGCATAAAACAATCATTATTACACTATGCCATGGATTCTGTGGGTCAGGAATGTGTCAAGGGCATGGCTGCCTCAGAGTAGTCAGGTTTTTGACCTGGTACCTCAGGGCCCAAGCACAGGTTGAACAGTGAGTTAGGCAAACACTGCTTCTCCTTTCATGAGCTAGCTTCAAATATCATGCAGCAGCATTTCTTCCATATCCTATTGGTTACAACAAGTCCTCCCATACCCAAGGACAGGGTATGGGAGATAGGGAGGAAAGGGTGGGTGATGGTGAATTAGGTTTAGACATGACTCTGAAGAGGAAAGGAAGCTGTGTAAGAAAACAGAGCAGGAAGTTGAATTTGTGCAGACTCCACTAATCACTGGCATAGTAGCAGTCTCACCGTAGAAAAACATGCAGGACAGCCATCTCTGGAAAATGAAGTCTGCCTCAGTAGGCAAACAAAAATTATATCTCTTCTCCTTGTGGGCTAGAAACCTATCTAAGAGTCATGTTATTGTTACATCTGCCACTCTACCCTTGCCCACCAAAAACTCAGACCTCGGTCCTCCAGAGGTCATTGTTTAATCTGTCTCCTAGTCAAAGGACACTGGCAGTTTCTCATTCACAAACATAACTAAGTATATTCACAGGAGCCCTCACCCCAGGGTAGAGACAGCTACCATCTTCAGCCAAGGGACCCTTCAGGTCATGAAGATGTTTTTCAAAACAAAAGACCACTCTTTCTCATGAGCTAAAGGCATCCTCATTGGGGAGGCTGGGGCAGTGTTGCACCCAAGCTCCTTGATGACAAGGGCTCTATCTCTGATTATCCTCCAGTTTCGAGATTGGGAATACAGTGTATGGTTTGGAATTGTTGCTCAATAATGTTGCACAAATTCAACTTCCTGCTCTGTTTTCTTACACAGCTTCCCTTCCTCTTCAGATTAATGTCTGAACCTAATTCACCAGCGTCCACCCTTTCCTCCATATTTTCCCCAGTTGGCCATTTCAGTATATCCCAGCTACCTGGAACCATAAAGAACATAATTCAAAAAAGTATAACTTTCTGCTCTCCTTCCTCATCTCAAGTAAGTTACTTTTCAAGCACATAATTGAAAATGAAAGCACTAAGCAACCTTTCAAGCCCAATCTCAGAATTCCCGCTCCAGTTAAGTGTTTGCATTCTCTGTGCATATAACCTAGAAATCTACTGCATATTGATACAATAATTTTCTCTTATACCATTCTTCTTAACTGAATCAGTCAATATCCATCATTCTAGACTTATAACTATGTGTCAGGGGCCAGATAGGAGTACTGGGAATAAGAAAACTGAAATGGATGAGATGTTCATTTCAAAGCTGCAGCCAGGATTGAGGCAGGGGAGCAAGACCTGAGTGGAAATTAAATTTAAGTAGTAAACAAGGTACTCAAGACCCAGCCAGGAAATTAACCTATGGATAGGAGAAAATGCAAATTTGAGTAAGTCAGAGTCCTATTTTCCAGGAAAATTAAATAAAATAGACATGAGGAAGACAAGTGCAAAAATAACACAAGGCAGAGGTGATATAGCACAAGAAAGACACAAATAGACTCACAGGAAATTTTGTGGAAGGTTTTAATGGAAGACTTGTCTTTTTAAACAAACAAGACTCTCTCACAGCAGAAAGCCTCTCTGGAAAGACCTAAAAGTTTGTTATGGTCTGGTCCCTAGCTATAGCTCCACTTCCAGAATTCGCCCTTCCACTCCTACCCATTCACGTTTGTTTCACCATCTTCTTTCTGTGACCAACTCTGAAATCCCACCATCCCTGAAGTCTCCCTCCAAGGAGCTCTTTCTCAGAAGGAGGAGTGAGTTACCAATTTTCTGTGAATCCCTCAGGCTATTATACATAAAGCCGTCACAGCACATTATATAGTGTTTCCATTTAACTGTATTTACCTAGGTTCCTTAGTAGTCAGTGAGGTTCTAAGAAAAGAAACTACCCTTTCCTCCTTATTCCTGTATCTTTAGCACAATGCTTGAAACATTTAGCACTAACCAAATAGGTGCTTAATATATACATGTAAGAATCTGCAGTCAGGTCAGAAGTCTGATCTAAATAAACAATTTTTTTAAAAGATAAAATGAGAAGTTACTGTTTTTCTGTCTCTGTATGTACATGTACGGGAGTGTAAGCATGCAGGAACTCAACTAGGAGTCTTCAAAATTTGACCTATAGACCAAATCTGGCCCGCCACCTGTGTTTGTACCTTAAGTTTTATTGGGGCACATATGCACCCATTTGTTTTTGTGTTACCCATCACTGCTTTCATGCTGCCACTGCAGAGCTGAGTTGTTACGATAGAAATCACATGAGCAGGGTGCCTGGATGGATAACTTGGTGAGTTAAGTGTCTGATTCTTGATTTCGGCTCAGGTCATGAACTCAGGGTCAGGAGAGTGAGTCCCACATTGGGCTCTGTGCTCCGCACAGAAGCTGCTTGAATGTCTCTGCCTCTGCCCTTCCCCCAACTCGCAAGCACACTCTCTCTGTAAAGTGAAAAAATATTAAAAAAACTAAAAATGAAAAACCGTATGACCTACAAAATCTAGAATATATACCATCTAGCTCTTTATGGAAAAGATTTGCCAATCTGTGATGTGTAATATTTAGAATGATAACATGTCATGTCTCAGAATCACCTATTATATCCTGAACACCATTTATAATGGCTCAAAAAAGGATCATTTCCCCCCTGTAAATACCTCTCCATGTAGTTTCTAAGTAGTTTTTAATGCCATGCTGCTACCAAGACCTACAATGGACACTACACCATGGCATGAGCTAAGACTTGTCCTCTGCCCACCTTGGAACTTAGAATTAAGACTACAATATGGGCTCAGTATGAACATGAGCAGTTCCTCTGCCTCCTACAAATCCCATGGACTACCAAAGAGGGAGTGTACATGACTGAGAGGCAGTTCCCATGGATTATGGATTAAAAACATTCATGAAAGTCAAACATATTTGGGCTATTCATAGTTTTGACCCATTATTTTTTTTCCAATTATTTGTAGAGAGTTTGAACAAACTTGACTATATTGCGAACTTGTGAAACCAGCATTCTGAGACTCATCCCCCTCTTTCCCAGGCAGTGTCAAAAAGGAGTTAAACTAGGCAAGTTAGTTAGCAGGCTGAAGTCTCTGAAATCCTGCCTCGGGCACTGGGCACTCTTCCGACCCCTGGGCTGGCAGTGTTTCACGCCATCTTCTTTCTCCTCTCAGCAGGCTTTCACTTGTTTGATCACTTGCAAGTGCTCAGGTGTGACTTTCATCACAAGTTTACTGCCCTCTGTTTGCCGTCACAAAGCAGAGCATCCATGCCCACATCTGTTCTTTTGGTTGGAATTGTATCATTTAGCTAATAAGTAGGCAATGAAACTGGTCAACTAAATGCAATTAAGTCCAAGCTTCCCACAGTGCAATGCAGGGGTGGAGATACACAATTATAGGAGTTGTCGGGATACACAGAGTCCAAAGAGACAAAATTTTTTCATTTCCAAAGGAGTTTTAGTTGATATTCTATATTTTCTGTGTATAAAAAAGGTGCCTTCCAAGATAAGGGGTTCGCAGCTGTCACAGTCAATTTATTCCCAAATAAAGTAGCATTCTTTTATCTGCTCCGATTTCACCGTCCTAAGAGTGAATCCAGACGGAGTCACCCAAAATTACTTCTGGCTAGCTTTCTATTATGAGATCATTTTCTTGTTGAAGAATGCAGATGACCCTTACAAGCAGCACAGTGTCACGATTAAGAGCTTCTATTCCTCCACTGGATTGCCTGGGTTCAAATCCCAACTCTGCTGACTTTTAACAAAGCATTCTCTTCCCATCACGGTACTCTGGCTTCTTCATCTATGCAATGGTAAGTATAGATTTTAGTGCCCATGGATGTCAGAAGGATGAAGTGAATTAATCAATCTAATCTAACATTCTTAGAATAGTGCTTGGCATAAAACGTGTGTCAATGGTATTATTTTTCATTCTAGATTCATCTACATTTTTCTCAAGAGTATCGTTGTGCTACGTATTATTCAGCACAGAAATGACCTTATCCTATTAATGGCAAAAAAAAAAAAAAAAGAGAGAGAGAGAGATGGTTTTAAACAAATGTTGCTTTATGCTTCTGATTCTAAACACATTCTTCTCTGTCATGGAGAAAAGCTAAGATTTCTCAATTGTCAACTTTATTCTTTCTCATTAGCAAATCATAGCAATCCACTTATGGCTCTTTTCTTGGTTGTAAAGGAAAATGTAATTTCATATGTACATGTATAAAACTTCAAAACTCTAATTTCAAAATATATGCTTAAAACTTTTCTAACAGAATCTGATCAAGTTACTTGCTATAGGCTAATGTCAGACAACAGAAGTAACCCCACAAACCACATGGGGGAAAATATCTATCTCATTATAGTTCTCTCATTGCTTTGATCATATAAGAATAACTCCATTCTTTCCATAACCTAACAAGGCCATATTAGTGTAAAAAAAAAAAAAATGTAATAATGTAACTGGTTGCTATAGTGGAAGGCTCAGGTCATGAACCCAGTGTCCAGGGATTGAGTCCCACATCAGGCTCCTTGCTCGGCAGGGAGCCTGCTTCTCCCTCTGTCTCTGCCTGCCATTCTGTCTGCCTGTGCTCACTCTCTCTCTCTGACAAATAAAATCTTTTAAAACAAACAAACAAACAAAAAAACAAACAACAACAACAACAAAAAATGATACTGGGCTTCATTGGAAAGGAACGGGCCAGTATTCCTGTGTCCTAAGAGCTCATTTTTCTAGCATCACACTTTTATCCCAGTTCATTTATTTTCTGCACTTTCATAAACAAAGATAGTATTTTGGAAATCACACTACCTGTAGCTCTCCCCTTAAAAACTTTACAAGCACCCACCTAATTTCTGCCAGATTTGACAGGAAGGACAGAACCTTGAATGTTTCTTGAACTTTCAAATGTGCATATGAAGAAATATACTCCAAAATAAAATATAACTTTCAAAATTATTAAGTAACAAGTATTGGTCAGACCAATGATCTTTCAAAAGTTTTATTCCTAGATCTTAAAAACAGACACGTTGCATAGCAACCTACACTTCCTGTGTTGACTTTTTCATTTTTTTTTTAAAGATTTTATTTATTTATTTGATGGACAGAGATCACAAGTAGGCAGATAGGCAGGCAGCAGGTTGGGGGATGGGTGGTAAGCAGGCTCTCTGCTGAGAAGAGAGCCCAATGTGGGGCTCTATCCCAGGACCCTGGGATCATGACCTGAGCCAAAGGCAGAGGCCTTAACCCACTGAGCCACACAGGTGCCCCAACTTTTTCATTTTTTATTCTCTAAATCTTAGCATTCTATCTTTCACCAGAACTAATCTATAGAAGAAAAAAAAATCCTTTCAGAGTCTCATACAGCATCCTAATTGTCAAATACTCACAAAATGGCCTTTTTCTCTGCCCTTATCTTCTTTGAATCTGCTAAGACTATTTTATAGGGTAGGTCAACACTAGATCTTACAAACTTACTTCTATGGTGCATTTTTCTGAGCATTCCTGCTCGTCTCCTGGCCTGGCTATGCTTTCTTCACATCTTGGTATTCTTCAGTTTCTATCCTTGACTGCTGTCCCATACAAAGTCATCTTTCTCAATGAACTAGTCTCATGCCACGGTTTCAATCATTACCTCCAGAAGCTTGATTTCGTTATTAACCTCTGTGGAACCATAACCCATAGTCCCAGCTATCTCCTGCATACCTCTCTGATTAAATACAAGCTGCTCAAATCCCAAAACTAAACTCATCATGTCATCATTCCTCCCTCAATCTTTCCTCCCTCAAACTTTCCTCCCTCCCTCCTAACTTCCCACTTTCTATTGGTAACTCTACTTTTCTTTTAGTCACCTGGGTTTGAATCCTAACAATCATCTTTGATTCTTCTCGCTCCCTACTCACTACACAAAATCAATTACCTAATTCTTTTAATTCTTGCCATGAAATGGCTCTCAATTATATCATTGTCTTCCATTACATCCTTTCCAACATTAACTCCTCCTGGAAATGCTAAACTTGCTTCCTGGTAAGTTCCCCACACTTATCTGGTTTGTTTACATATGGATATTCTGCATTCATGTCAATATTCTTCTTGCCTCATGGCTTTCAAGTTGTTATTCAAATATAAGAAAGGCTCTTCAGGAGCTACCGAACACAATACAGACTTCTTCTATCTTATTTGTTAGGCTTTCTTTTCACAACTCTCTACAATCTGGACCCAGTATTCCCATATTTTTATCCCTCATCTAGCAAAGAATCCATTTTCATTTTTTTCCAGTAAGCTTTGACAATTTCTGCCAAACGCCTTATTCACTCTTACTTGATTGCCCTCTTTCAAGAAAGTTGTATCAGTTTTTCAATGTGTACATTAAATTCTACTTTCTCCATGATTCTGTCCATCCAACTATACACCACGTTTATACTGGAACTATATGCAATAATATTCAATGAGTTTTGATGAACAAAATGCCAGTTTTACATGATTTAACCTGACACGCTGTCCAATTATTTGTTGTTATAGAGATCTGTCTTCTAAATCTTAACTATGCTATTTATTAATTGTAGGATTTCGAACAAGTCACTCAATCTCTCTAAAGTCTTTATTTCCTCATCAGGAATCATAGCTTAGTTGGGCTTGTTATACCTATTTCATAGGATTTTTGAATTTACAGAAAATGGGTTTGAAAACCTTAGGGGTTACAATATCATGTGTACTAGAACATCAGCACCTTGAAGGTAAATTTCTGTGCCTTGTTCCAGGAATTATTCAATCCCCCATTAGGAAGATACTAGGTATTCAAATGGCTATTAAGTGACTGGCTTACCAACTGAGAGGATACAGCCAAGAGTTAGAATCCATTTGTTTATTCCTTTTTATCTTATATGGTCAAGGGCAGTGACTGAGTCTGTTTTCTATTTGTTATCACTGAAGTCTAATACAGTGGCCAGCCTATAGTAGGTCATCAATATCTATTTGTTGAATTTAGTTTAACTGAATTTTCCTGAGGTAGTGAGGACTGGCAATTTACAAATGCTTGATGAACCTGGAATTAGAAACAAAAACCCTTGCTTCCAATGGCTACACTGACTTCAAGTATTGAGGGGTTAAATTTTAAAATGTGTATGATATTCTGTAGGAACAATCTTTCAATTACACAGAATGTATATACCAAGGGTCTTCCACATACTAGATGTATTAGGAGACACAAGAATGTAACTGATCATAAGGAACCTACAAGTTAGCAGAGAAGGGGGGGAAAATGAGGAAGTAAGTTTTAGGGCCATGTATACCAGTGCCTAAAGAACAAATATACCAAGTTCTGTAATCTCAGGACTCAAGCACACTGAAGTAGGAGGCTGGTCCAAGAGAGAGGAGAGGAAAACTCTAAGGCAGATTGGAATGAGGTCTAGGACAATGAATTTGGCTAAAGAGTCATTTGTTAATGTCCAAAGAGCATGATGGTAAGTTCGAGTGCAGATGATTTTAATCCAGAGACTACAGGTCAACAGATATGGAGTATCAGTAATAACATTAAGACATAAAGAATAATAGATAATATTTTTAAGCATTTACTGTGCAAAAGGCAAAGTCCCAAGAATTAACTCATTTCATCCCCACAATAGTTCTGTGAAGGAGGTATCAACTACACTACCAATTTCCACATGCATCAAGTAAAATTTAACAAAAACTCACTAAAGTTTCAATGGCCACATAGGTAGTGGGAGGAGTAGATGGTAGGTGGTTATTGAGAATTCAGTGCCACTTGAGGAAAGACAGAAGACCATCCTGGGTGATCACTCATTTCATAGAATAGAGAAACCACTGAAGTAACATTTAGCACTACACCTTACAAAAGAAGGGAGATTTACAGAAGTTCTACAGACTCCATCAACAGCATTGGGATCCGAATTTAGGAAAAAAATGGCAATGTTAGGTAGTAAAAAAGAGACATAGAGTATATAAATGGAGTATCAGAGGTAGGAGTGATGAGGAGACAGCAAAGGCTGAGATGCAGGAGCTCATTCGAAATAACTTTGGACTTCCAGCCTATGGAAAAAATACAAGAGAACTTAAATCCAGAAAATAATGACTTTGAGGCACTTGTCATTCTTTCTTCCTTCCTGGAAGGACCAGGCAGGACTGAGCCTACAGGTGGCTCATCCTTTCTGGAATTAAAGAGGCCACCCAACACCTAAAGTTCAGGAGTTGACAAACATGGCTTACAAGAGGGCCTTATGGAGAAGGAAGGAGTTAACCTAGATATTCAAGAAACAGAAGGACTTCCAAAGACTGAAAAAAAGAAAGAGATTTCTAATTAAGTAAAGATGCAGCATGTAGCAGGGAGATAGAGTAATCCAAGTTTGCTGAGGCCAAGTATTTATCTAACAAAGTAGCTGAAGAAAGGAGAAAAGAAGGATCCCAGACTGGGGACTCCATATAGTATTTGGTGGGATAAATAGCACCGTATCTCCTGAGAAAGCAAGTAGAAGAAAATGCTGTGTCACTAACTACCAATTGTCCAAGAAGGATACAAAGAGAAGTTAAAAATCAGTTCAGGGGCGCCTGGGTGGCTCAGTGAGTTAAAGCCTCTGCCTTCAGCTCAGGTCATGATCCCAGGGTCCTGGGATCGAGCCCTACATCAGGCTCTCTGCTCAGTGGGGAGCCTGCTTCCCCACCGCCAACCCTCACCTATCACCTGCCGCCTGCCTTTCTGCCTACTTGTGATCTGTCAAATAAATAAATAAAATCTTTAAAAAAAAAAAAATCAGCTCAGCATGAATTCTAGAGCCTGCATCTTGCTAAGGCCTTTCATCCCTCCACCGTCCCTACTGCTTACTGATTTGGGTCTTTTTGTTACTGACTTAGTTCCTTTTCTGGGAGATGTGCCAGACAGGTAGGAGGCAACACTAAATCCATCAGTTCTGCTGCTTGTTAACAATTTTGCCATTTGAAACTATGGGTTAAAATGAAATTTGGAGATTACTTTTGGATTCCATTTCTCTCTTCTATTTCTGACCATCAATAACATGGAATTAGTCATAAGGCATAAATCTCTTCAGAGACATTTTAGGGTTAGATAACTCAAATATTTACTTGTAAAGACAAAGAACTTCATATTCCCATAAACGTCACCGGAAATCTCTCTGCAGGCAGCTTCATTCCAGAACAAATCCTTGACAACACCAGTGTCCTTCAGAGACACACAAACAGATGCATTTCCATTCCCTTCTAGCTTGGGATACGTGGTAAAATTCTTATCCTTCTCTTCCTTTTCTTCTCTATCTTCTCCTCACCTCCCATTCTTCTTGGTATTTCTGCTGTCCCCTACAAACACACACATACCAGCTCAAATGGAGCCACCATTCTCTTATACACACACTCAGATTTGTTTTCTCCCCACCATCCCTAGTGGAGAATACTATGTGAATACCATGAACACATTTTTTTTAAGATTTTATTTATTTTTTTAAGATTTTTATTTACTTGACAGAGAGAGACACAGTGAAAGAGGGAATACAAGCAGGGCGAGTGGGAGAGGGAGAAGCAGGCTTCTGGCTGAGCAGGGAGCTGGAGGCGGGGCTCGATCCCAGGACCCTGGGATCTTGACCTGAGCCAAAGGCAAATGCTTAATGACTGAGCCACCCAGGAACCCCGAACACTTTTCTACTTAAAATGTGTCAAAGTTTATCATTTACCATCAGTAATTGTCCCCCATGTTTGTTCAAATGGTTGGAGGGCACTGAGTTAATGGAGCAGGGAGGACAGTCTTTCTTTACTTGCATATGAAACTAGATAAAACTTTCTGCGTGATAGTCAACTTAAACTGCAAGTGACCAGAAGTTTGGAGTTCAGAAACAGTGTTAGAATAGCTGGAATGGCAAAGAGCAACAAGCTGCCCCTGTGGTTATATTGCCTCTCCTTTGGGCTTCAATATTCCATCAACAGTAAATATATCTGGCTGTATGTGGCTGCACTCCTCACCATAATGAAACTTTCTATGTAAAACAGTTATCCTTATAAACATCCCATTAATTACAAATTGCCTAAGGCAGACAAAAAATACCCCACTGGTATTTGGAAGTCATAGGAAGCATCTTTGAAAGATGCTTCCTATGACTTCCAACTGATGGTGACTTCTAATTTTTCTGTATCAAGTTGGTCTTCTCCCTTACTTCCATGGTTAAATATTTGCTAATACACATGCAAATAGTTATTAATGCTAGAAAGATCTGACCTGTAGCGAATCTTTCAGATACACAGATTTTCATATTTTTCAGTGCCTATTTTGCAGGCCCTCATTTGGTCTCACATGTCACACCTGGCAAAGTAGGCATTATTATCCAAACTTACAGAAAAGGAAATTGAGTACTAGAATGGTCAGCTCCATGAATTACTAGTTCATCTAAATAGTAAGCAATGGAATGTGAGATTCAAATAAAACAGCTTATCTGTTTAATACACCACACTGCCTTTTACAAAGATAAAGAAACCTCTCCTAACAGTGCTACACAGTTACCATTTTACTATAAAGACTGATAGGTACATTCTTATTTTATACAAATAGTTATAATGCCTTGCAGAAGACTTTAAAAATTTCTTAAAAACACTTTCATAAACCACACGTTCATCCTCAAAGCATCTCAGCAAGAAAAGCAGCACAGGGTTAACCACATTTACAGCAGAGAAACGGAGTTTTAAAGAAATGTAGGCCTGCCCAAAGCTATATGGTCATTAAGCAGTGGAACAGAACTAACCCCTGCATCCTCCCAGCTTATTTTTCCCACCATGTCTGAAATGGCCATGAGCTAAATTAGGTTTCAATTTCTGTCTGAATTGTACTAAGAGATACGATAGGATATATGATACAGAAAAACACTTACATGGTAATGAAGAGCTCAAGGGCAGGGGGCAAAGCCTGATAGAAACTTATGGGAAATATGTTAAGATTTTGTGGGCTGACAGGTAGGCAAAGGAGGAAGAGATTTTCAAGGTTATCTCCAGGGGCCATGTACTGGTTCGTTTTACCTGCAGGCAGGAGGTGAGCCTTAACTCATCAGAAGGGGAAGAAGGCAAGGAGTTCTTCTTCAACTAAAGGTCAATCTGACTGGCATCACTGCCAAATTTATGAAACATTTATTAGTATGATATAACAAACAAGTCCCAAAAGGGATCATGTCCCAAAGCACAACAAAGTTCTATTTTGCTCAAGTAAATTCCACATGGGAATTTTTGATGGACAGGCAGCCTCTCCCACTCATGGTCAAAAGAGACCCAAGTGATTTTGTATATGGCTCTCCATCTTTGCATGTGGCTTCTAAGATCCCTTTTTGTTTTCAGTTCGGTCAGGAAGGGGAAAGAGCATGGAGTCCATCCCATGGGGAGGTTTACATAAGCCATATTCCACTCATTTTCTATCAGCTGAATTGAATCACAGGAAGCTGGGACACAAGATCTTGTTGTGCACTCAAGAAGAGGAGGAACTATACACCAGGAACAACACACTCTCCCACTTCTCTACTGTCCCACATTGCTTTCTTTTGTGAACAAAAATCTGCATATGTGAGTTCTTTAAAATTTAATCCGTATCTCATGAAATCTGCCTGATGGCTCATCAGAAAAACAGTACTTAAGTTTACTATTTTAATGGAAGTCCTAAACACTGTTACTAGGGCCCAGAAGAGTACCAACCATTTGATTCCATTTCAAAAATGGTAACTGCTGTGGTTCGTATATAAAAAGCCAAATTCACCTACAGATAAGATTTTCATTAGCATGAAAAAAGCAACATCTCATGTTAAATAAGTATTTTCTGAGAACCAAACCAGTGCTTAGCAATTCCCATGTATTATCATAGTTAATTTTCACAGCAACACTTGGAGAGCAGATTTCATGGATGGTATTAGAGCCTGAGTCACTTGCTCAATGACACTGAAGGATACAGAACTAGGTTCAGACCTGGTGATTTTGTATGTGGCTTTCAATTCTGTGCTCTTCTGGCATTTACTCAACTTCTCTGAACACTGGCTACATCACTAGTAAAACCTACATCAGAGATTTGCTGAACCAGTAAGTACATGAGCATGTACGTACCACATTGCCAGGCACCTAATGAAGGACTCCATTGGTCACAATTAGTAAGCGCAGTGAACTACTGTCTCAACAGGAGCTTCCATCTCCTATAGTTCCTCTGCTCACCTTCAAAAAATGCATCTGAGAAATAGTTAATAAAAATATTCCTTATGACATATCCACTTGAGACACAGGGAGCTGCAGAAATTTACCAAGGGGCAGCTTTGCTAGTAGTTAATAAGGATTCAAACAGCAGCCCTTGCAGGTGCAGGCCACAGCAGAAAATAAATATGAACTTTAAAGCAGCTATAGAAGCGAAGAAGATGAAATATAATGGCAAATCGATAATCATCAGCTGTGGCTGATCTATCAATCTCTAAGCTGGCAGATGAGAAGGATAAATACCCTCATTATGAATTCAGCACACTCCACTTAGTTCTATATGAAATCTGTGGTGCACATATTCTGTACCACTTAGATGCTCCTTTGTCAGATCTGACACAAAAGCATTTCCCAGATTTCAAAGTTTTGCTCTGCTGGCACTCGGTAGACAACAGCATGACAGTGCAGTTAGTCTCCCTGGTTGAACTGCGAGGAGCTAAGGGCGGGAAGGAGCCACATATTTATTTCTTTGTGAGGCTCAGCGCCCAGAGAGCGAAGGGTCCAGAAGCAGGGAATGAGTGATTTAAACACACCCTCTGTCCTCCTTGAGCATTACCCCTCCTCATCTGACTTGGCTGCCCAGAAAGAACACAAAATAGTACTACACTAGGAGATGGCCAAAGGCACATATTTAGGCTAAGTTAGAAGGCATGGATGCTTTCGAGCAAAGTCAAGGAGAACAGAGTGGCATCCTCATGTGAGGAAACCAGTCTGATGGGGGCATAGGTCACTTTTTAGAATGTGAGATACAAAGCCAAATTAATTCGGAGTCTCAAATAATGACAGAACTTGAAAGTCCGATATAAAGCCAGACCTTCTGCTCTTTAATACGTAATCTCAACATATTTCATCTCCCCACCTTGCCTGCGAAGATGTTCTTTTCCACATTTTACAAATAAGAAAACCAACACTGAGGGAAGTTAAATGACTCACCCAAGATGACATCCTTTATAAATGTCAAAAAACAAGTCATTTTTCCTCTGAATCCAGTCTCCTAATGCAGTGGGCACTGAGGTACATTAGAAGGTTTTTGAACTTGCCAGCTCAAATGCCTTATAATTCCATAATTCATGGTCAAAGTGTAGCTTAGAATACCATGTACCTCCAAAGATTTACAAAACGTACCAACAGTTTAAACCCTATCACCATTTCCTGACCCCACCTTTATCAGATGGCAGTTGTAGATGAAGGTCAGTCCTGTTCCTCAGGGAGGTACATCTGGGCCTTTCCATTCTAAGATGTCATTTAGGCATCTTTGCCCACCACTTGGAGCAATCCTGATCTTCCCACCCGAACACCATGTAGTCGGAACTCCCAAGAGCCTTTCATCTCCCTGCTCCTCTGACACCTTTCTGGAGCTTTCACAAAACAAATCATTTAACTTATAATAATTCAAGTTTCTACCAACAGACTAAATCAGCAAAAAATTTTTAAAAACTCATAAAAAATGCCAACAGTGAGAACAGTCAAGGAAGAGTCAACATACAAACAATTGAGTCCATGTATTCAATAAATTCAAAGAGAAAGGCTTTGGTCAATTATCACTTCCTAGTGAAACAGACCCACACTACCCAGAAATGTCCACCATAACTAAGGGCTATAATGCAAGAGAGCAAAACAGGCCCAGCCTACATAGTAGCCTCTTATATTTCCTGAACCATCAGGATTAGATAGGACCCTAAAGTGATGAGCTGCCAATATTGCCCCCAACCACAAGGCAAGGAAGGATCAATACTTCCAGGCCACTGAATGTGTGCTATCATTCGGCCAAAGGTGTCACCAAAACTTGAGGAAGAAGGTTTGGTCAGAAGCTGACACCAAAGCAGTCTTTCTAAAGTCAAAAGAGGGGTACCTGGGTGGCTCAGTCAGTTAAGTGGCTGCTTCAACTCAGGTCATGTTCCCAGGGTCCTGGGATCCAGGCTGCTTCTCCCTCTCCCTCTGCCTGCCACGCCCCCTGCTTGGACACTCTCTCTCTCTCTTTCTGTCAAGTAAATAAATAAATAAATAAATAAAATCTCTTTAAAAAGTTAAAAATCATAAAAATCCTCTATTTCTAAGAGGCAAAAAAAAAAAAAAAAAAAAAAGAATTGCCTAATTTGGTAATATATATTAACTTGATAGATTGATATAAGGAAGGGTCTTAATTTTACCTGCAGGGAGTGAACAAAAGCAGCAGATCTCAGAGAGCCGTCCAGGGCCAGCAGCACCCACGCTACTAGCTGGAAAAGTGTTGAAAATACGGATTCTGGGGCACCTGGGTGGCTCAGTCCATTAAGTGTCTGCCTTCAGCCTGGGTCCTGATCTTGGGGTCCTGGGATCAAGTCCCAGGTTGGGCCCCTTGCTCGGCGGGGAACCTGCTCCTGCCTCTCCTTCCACAGCTCCCCCTGCTTGTGCTCTCACTCTCTCTCACACAAATAAATAAAATCTTTTAAAAAAAGGAAAAGAGAAAAGAAAATGCAGACTCCAAACAAAGCTCCCAGCAAGATCCCCTTAAATAGAAACTCTGTGGGTGGAGCCTGGCAATTTGTGCCTTAAGGAGCCCCTCCAAGGTGATTCTGATCATGCGTAAGTTTGGTAACTACTGAATTAAGACAGTCTGAATTCCCCTTCTAAAATTTACCTAAAGTAAAATCAGGGCCAAAAGCACAAACAGAAGATAGAGTCAGTTTATTACATAGGACACAGTTGTAAATGATTAAGCCCTTTCTACCAGCTTGTGTTGCTAGACAAGGTACAGATCCTCATTCCTTTCTCCGGCTCCCTCATCTCTAAAATGGGAATAGTAATATCATCTAGTTCACTAGGATAGTATGAGGAGTAAACAAAATAATACTGGTATTCATGAACTGTAAGTGATATAATTGTAAGCATTCAAAAATATTAACTTCGATTATTTAAAGTTCAAATTAACACCAAAAACAAAACACCCAAACCTCAAGGAAATGCCCACAGGGATTCAGATTTAAGCAAACCAAATGAAATGAGGAAATTTACAAATTAGGAGAAAAAGCAACCAAATACAAATTAGGAAAAAAAGCAAGGCGAATATAAAAGAGAAACTTTACAAACTGGGAACTTGCGCATCGTGGGCAGACACATAAAAATTTCCCAACTACGAAGGGCATGAGAGGTGGTTACTGAAGTCTAATGACCTCCATCCAGCTGAGGAGGAACAAGACAATGTAACCTGCCTTTAGGGTAACTAATTCTGGGAATAATGTAAGCTCTCTCAATGTGGAAAATCAAAACTGGAGAGCAAAAGGTAAGACAAAATATCCCATGGCCATATTCTCTTGGTTCAAAATGGCAACCAAGGAACACCTGCATGCCTCAGTGGGTTAAGCATTGGACTCTAGATTCCAGCTCACATCATGAGATCAAGCCCCACCTCAGGCTGTGAGCTCAGGATGGAACCCACTTAGGATTCTCTCCCGCCCTCTCCCTCTGCAACCCCCTCCCTCCACCCCTACAGGCCCATACTCACTCTCTCTCTCTCTCTTAAAAAAAAAAAATGGCAACCAAGTCCACTTAGAAAGCAAGATATTTTGATAAATTTTTCAAGCAGCAAGTCCTGTTGCCAGTAAAAAAGATAAAATAAGACTTAATGAAACTAAAAAGATAGATCTATCTGCCTATTCAAAATCAAGTTTCAGAAGAAACTTTGCAACCCCAAAGTCAGCTGAATTTTTTAAAAAGATCATAAAGAAATATCAAGAAATAATTCGAAGTTTTAAAGTGAAATTATGGCAGAAATAGGCTGAGATGTGATTTCAGGGAAGCAAGAAAGATACTCTTAAAAAATACTTGGGTCATTTCAAAAATCAATCTTATAGCTGGCTGAAGACTTGGAAAAGCAGAAAGAAGTCTTTTGCAAGCACTTCTAACTCACTGACTTCATTCATCCAGAACCTGCCTTGATTGATCTGTCATGTTCCTCCCAGAGCGACGGAAATGATTTTCACCCCATCCATTTTTCCCTGTGGCGCTCTATTCTTCAGTACATTGTGAGCATGTCGGCTGGAAATGTACAGATCAACTGTATAGTCCACATCTAATTCAACCTTTGCACGTACATGAAGGAGGAAACATATGTATATGTGTGGATTGACCTTGGTAGTCAGGCAAAGAGAAAACAGTCATCTCTAGCCCACCGTTTCCCTCTCCTGCAGGGTGTTCCAGAGCCCTTTCCACCCAGACCTTGTGAAAGCATGGAAATACTTCATTCATTTGAAAAAACAGTCTGCATTATGGAGCAGAGATAAATGTGCCCTCGAGTTACTGTGCAGGATAGGTGGTACAGGCAGTAAGTGAATGTTCCCACCCAGGTATGTTGAATTATCTTTGAAGAAAGATATTTCAGAAGATGAGCCAGTGGGAGAGATGGTAGAATTAAGTTCTAGTTTCAGCTCTGCTCACGCTTTGTTACCTAAGATAAAGTCATTCCTGCCTCTGGACCTATTTCTGCATCTTTAAGGTTAGAAGAGTAAGTTGTATCCATGGTTTCCAAATCTGAAGGCTTATAGAAGTCTTTCAACAATATTTTTGGGTATGGCCCCAGATCTTTTTCATCAGAATCCCCCAAAATAGGTCCCAGGATAGCTATTTTCAGAAAAAAAAATCAGCTCTGTAGTGGTTTATAAATTACCTGATTAAATGATCACTGAAGACCATTTTTATCATATATGTTATATGCCCAGAGTTGGTTTGTCCTCTAAAGAAAGGATATCTTCTCTAAAGAAAAGATATGACTTTTTTTTCCCAAAAAAACTTTAAATGTAAATAAGAAACCATACTCCTTAGTTGTTCTGGTTATCTCTTACTGAGTAACAAGCCACCCCAAAACTGAATGGTTGAAAATTATGTTCATTTTTCTCGTGAATCTGCAATTTACACAGAGCTTGGTGGAGACAAATCGTTTCTCCATAAATTATATCTGGGGCAGCTCAAGGCTGGGGGTTGGAATCACATAAAGATTTGTTCACAAATGTCTTGTGGTTGCTACTGGATGTCTGCTGGGACCTCAACTAAGTGCTACCAACTGGAACTCTGCCACATAACCTCTGTCTGTGGCTGCTTCACAGCAAGGTGTCTGGGCTCTAAAGCTGAGGATCCCTAGACAGAGAAAGAATTAGGAGCAAGAAGCCTGATCACTTCTCATAGCCTACCATCAACTAGGTCACACAGCAACTTCTGCCCCATTCTCTTTGTGAGGAAGTCACAAAATCCTGCCTAAGTTCAAGGGGAGGGACAGTAGACCCCAACTCTTGAGGAGAGAGTGGCCCAGTTCTAGAAGAGCGTGGGGGAGCAGAAATATTTCTGCAAGATAAAATCTGCCATCCCAATTGGTAAAACAGAAGATTAGGATGGAGAATTGTGGAGGAGAGTCAGAAAATGGCTGGAGAGGAGCAGTATAGGAGATTATGAAAGAACTTGGAAAGTTGGGATATGCTGAGTAGGAAATTAAGCCGCTGAGGAATTTTGAGTAAAGATTTCTTGGAGCAAAGGATTTACTGAATTCCACACCAGCAGGAGATATGCATTGTGAATGAAGGTGAGCCTTGTGAAGCGCTTTAGGGATGTGTTTTATAGGCCTAGAGAACTCAGTTCTAGTTCTTCTCTGTGACTTCTTACCATCTCTACAACTGTACATTTCAAAAGCAGGACAATGGAAGCACTTTGGGGTATCTATTTGATGCCAGAATATTATTGTATATGAACAACACAAGAACAACTGCAGGCCAGTATTACTCTCCCCACCCTTGACACAGGAGGAGACCTGAGCACTGAAACATTAAACCACTGGACCAAAGTTAAGTAGCTTGTAGTTCACCATGTCATGAATAAAGACCAAGTCTCTCTGCCTACAAAGCAAAGATCTCTCTATGTCATGCTCATGACCACATCAGGTCACATCAGTGATGGTTCCATCACTTTGAAGATGAAAACGTTTCATGCAAAAAGATAAATAATATAGTAGTCCCTCCCTCCATACGTTTTAATGTCAGGTAATGGAAAATGAAAGGAACAGAAAATTTCAAACAAAATTCTTTGCTTTGGGCTTAGAATAAGAACCTTTGAGAGATACTGGAAAGGAAAGAGATTATATCTCATTATCCACTATCTGTAATATGGCCTTTCCCCATCCATACACAGAGACTCAGAAAAATACATTCTCTGAAGAACCCAAAGAAAACCATAATAAAGTGGGGTAAAATTTGTAGAGACTTTAGGGTCCTTCATTATTCCCTATCGAAGAGTGTTCAAACCTCGTATTTCTTCTCCCTTGAAGCTGCATATGTTCTTATTTTGAAATTTAATCTGCAACATTGACCCCCACCTCATCCTGTGTCCAGGGACAAATCAGAAGGCTGATAATCTTAGTTTTTAGAACTTCTATAGCAACCGTTTTCTCCTAGGCATCTAGAATGTCCTTTACTGATTGGGAAAAAAGTTTGTAATATTACTCTTGCCAGTAGAATTTATATTCTAATAAGAAACTAGTAAATATAAAGAATAAATCTAGAAATAGGATTGCAGATATAGTGTGGGGCTGGGAACCAGGATTTCCGTAGGCTAAAAGGGAATGGCACCACCTCCTCCAAATTTATCATATATATACCAATGTACTAATATATTTCAAGTCTGACCCAAAATACTTCCATATGTCATTGCTCAAAAAGAGATTTGGCTGAGACAATGATGATAAGATATTCCACAGTAACTTTGTTTTAATAATTACAGAGCACACCCATCTCACTTAAATTCACAAACATTGCGAGATAGGTGCTATTAGCATTATCTTACAGGTGAAAAAACTGAGACACAAAGAAGAGTTTAAGATCTTAAAGCTACTTGGCAATGTTAGTGCCCCAGTTTACCCCTCTCCCTGTGAGTCTGTGACAAAGAGGCCCTGTTATGGGACTGCACCCCCGTTATGGCCACTGCACTTCCCTGCCTCACCAAAAGCACAACTCACACATACGCACACACACCACTAAGAAGATGTTTGTGGCTTAGAGGGACCCAAGCCCCACGTTAGAATGCTAAAGCTTTTCTTGGAGGAGTGCAGTAGTAGAAAGGCAGTCCCAGAAACTCTTGCCCTCTGTAGCAGCCTCATGTCATATTGCATCCCAGGCATTGTAGGCCCCTGAAAAAAACTGCAGGGGGCTAAGTTGCTAATGTTACTTGTGATGGAGATCATGAAGAACTTCCCACTCCTAGGCCCCACTAAAAGGAAGGAGTATGAGGTTCAGAAGCAGGACTAACAAAGCTTCCCCCCACAAACCACTTGCCAGTGGTCCCAACGAGAGAGGAAGTCAGAGAAGCTCCCAACCTCATGTTCCCATTTCTGTACCCCAAGGATGTAGATGAACACTAGCCTCTCAGAAGTGAGGTGTTGCCTCCTACTCTATGTCAACATTCCAATACAGGATCAGCTGAATAAGGAGGTGAATGTGCTCCTAAGGAACTTATAGGAACTCCAGTCTGGTGACCAAAACAAGCACAGAGAGAGATTCTCTACATCACTGAGTATGATACGCATTACAAAAGATACAAGGAGAGCATTCTTGGAAATGCATGGATTGGCAACCCACACAAGCAGAAATGGGCTCTGCTTTATTCCTCATGCCCAGGCCCTGAGTCTCCTGGTCAACGGCCCATCTTGGTTCCCTTTGCTGTGGCCAAATCTGGGTGCAATGCCTGTCTTGGCATTTCATGGCCCAGTGAGATAAGTAACTGATTTATGGTGAAAAGGAAGGCCAAGCTCTCTCATTTGCATATTTTACCTTATGGAAATTTCCCTTCCATCTCATAACTCTCCAAGTGCTGGCATTTGGGTCATTTTCTTCTCCAGTTGGCTTTGTTAAACAGCCACAAAATGTCTGGGCGTTTGGCCACAGTAGAGGGGCAGGCAATGCTTAACTGAGATAAAGTGTATTTGACTTGGCAGGTGTGCCCAAAGCCCCTGAAGGCAGTGGGAGGTGTGCTTTATCTAATTATTCACAGCCCTGCTGCTGGGGCAGAATGGTGCATTGGCCCAAGAATAAAAAAAGGCCACTCTTGTTTTAGCCCTGGCCCACCTTGGAGAAGGCAGACCTGGGTTTAGAACATCATCCTCCAAACCAGGAAACTTGGACACCAGAAAGTCTGACAAAACAGTCAGGAAGGTGAAAACAATATTAACCAGAAATCTTTCCCAGACATCTGCTGCCATCTTGGATCCAGGGCTTACTGCCACCTCATTCCGTGACCTTGGAGAAGTCACACAGCCTGGCTACGCCTTCAATTCCAGCATGATAGGAATGCCTTCCTACAGAGCTGCCCACGGAGAACTTAGGAAACTAAGAAATTGGACCAGTGGAGTGAAAAGTCTGTGGACAAAATCTGCTCTCTCATCATTACAGTAAAATGGATGTCTACCCAATTTTTGGACACCCATGGCTAGGAGAAATTTTTAAAAGAAGGGCCCCATTCCCAGGGTTTCTGAAAGAAATCTCTAGTTTTACAAAAGGAGAGGAACTTCTTTTGTGTCAAGTTGAAGATACAGTATCTACCTGTTTAAACAAGCTGCTGAGGACAAAGACTCCACCTGTCCTACTCACCTCTGTACCTTGAGTGTCTGGCCCTCAAGCACTGAGTAATACCACTTAAATGAAAGAATTATAGAGAGGACCAAATGAGAACTAGATGGGTGTGTCGTCCATACTCAAAGCAAAGTAGGCCCTCAGTAAGTCTTTTCCCTTTACCTTTCCTCTCCTCTCTTTCTTTTCTTCTCTCTTTGCCAACAATACAAAGCTTCTGCCAGGTACACATCAAACATTAAATATTTTTCAATAGTATTGAGTTCCTGAGCACATTTTTCCAATATTTTCTCACTTTGTTCTCTAATCTTTATCTTATGACCTATTCATTTGGGTTCCATCCTTGGCGGGAATGGGGGAAGACAAATGAGAGAATCGTGGGCTGGGCTTACTGTAACCCTACCCTTGGGAAACCCACCAGATATCTGACTAGTCAGAGGGTCAGCCACAGATAGAAAAAAAATATATTTTTGGAATTAGTTCTACAGAAATTTATGCTGGATTGGGAAGAGAGTGAAGTTCAAGAAACAGACTGCTAGAATTCCAGAAATAATTGTCAATATTAAATTGGGGATGGAAAAAAAACAACAACAACAACAAAAAAAGTGTGAGTCAAAGTGTAACTTGGAAATCATTCAGTCCAACCCCTCTGTTCTGTGGATTGGAAAACAAAACCTCAAGAGACTGTCCAAGGCCACAAAGTTTACCAGCAGCCAGCCATGGCCTTCCTCACCTTTGTTTCACCTTCTAGGCCAGGATGAATTTCTCACCTGATGTATTTGCTAACACCAAAATCAGGAACACTGATTGCCTAGGGCTTCTATTGCTTTCCTCAAAAAGAATATGGGACAAAGATCCAGTGGTACTTTTAGTGATTCTTGCATGAACCAGACCACTTGGAGTCAGCTTCTTTGATTAACAGGATTGACAGACATCACACAACTTTGGGACAAAAATTAGAAGGAGCCAAGTGCCCCATAATGGCTTCCAAATCTAACATTGACTCTGTGCTGATCGTGCGGACAGAGTCTTTGCAAAGACCACTGACACCTTTCAGTGGGAACAACATGCTCAGAGAGGACTTCAGAGTCACAAATTCGGTTCCAGTTCTGGCTCCAATTTCAAGTGATTTAATAATGTGGACAAGACCTCTCACTGCTCTGAGCTTTCAGAGGGGCCAGAAGAGACATTTAATAAGTTCGTTTCCACATAGACGTGTCCATGATTCCATTACACATCCAATTATCCCGAGAAAATTTTAAACAGGTCACCCTTGAGCCAGGCGGGGAAAAGTTAGCTGCCCCACCTGCTTCACTAAGTTTCAGTACACTCCATAAAACTGTGTCTCCTCCACAAAACGTGGTCTCTGTTACAGCTTCTAACCCCTCCCAAACATGTATCAAATCAGAAATGATAACACCCACTCTAATAACTCAAGGTAACAGGGATTTCAAAGCTATTATTTTAAAAGAAAATCGACAAGAGGTTTATTTTTCTCTATTTCAGGCCTATTTGCTGGAAGCCCATTTTATCTCATAAAAAGGCTTTTCCATGGGCAATCGTGATATTTAATATACTCAGTCTTCTACATAAATCAAAGCCTCTTTTCTCCTTATGGGTGAGTTCTCTGGATGCTCTCATTTGTCCGTATCATTAGGTAAAGAGTTTCAGCTCTGTGGAAGCACAGAGTTCACGTATAATCTCAATACAAGTACACAAAGAGATCAATAAAAACCTCAGGAAGATTGCTGGAATATCTTGGTATCATCAGCTCTGGCTGCCAGCTCAGCTCTACCAGTTTCTTGCCCCTGAGTCCCACCCTGGTCACAACCAAAGTGGTAATGATCTCAAATACCAACACAGTGAGGGGAGCTATCATCCACTGTTTTTATTAATGATTTCTTCAAGATCCCGTCACAGTCCAATACACATGGAGTTGTTCAATGTGGTTGTTCTAAAAGCAGCTAATAGCAGGATGTCATTTGGAGCAGCTCAGGCTCACTTACAAACCCTTGCTCCGTTAATTGTGATTTCACAGCCCACTGAACAGCGTGGCCCAGAGCAAATGCTTGGTTTGTGGCGGGAGCAGTTAGCGTTTCACACTCTGGAGCGTGCCCCTCTCCACTGTTGTTTTTCCTGTCGCCCTGTGGTTGTGACTTGTCCTTTTTCAAAAGCTCAGTATAGTGAAGTAGCTGCCAGCCTTTTCTTTTTTTTTTATCACCTGGCAGGAGACAGCCTGGGGATACACCTATTATCTTGCTTTTTGCTTTTGTTTTAGCCTTTCCCTTTTTTACCACCATTCTCAGAGCCGCAGCATGTGGCCAATGTGTACTTTTTTCCTACAGCTGGTTGCCATTGATCCCTGGGATTAAACAATAGAATACCTCCTTCTCTGTCTTGGCTCACCCACACCAATATCCTTTCCCCTTTTTAACTAACTGTCCCCTCGGGAAGGGACATGATTTTCTAATAGAAGAAATCTATCAGCAGGAGTTCCAAATCAATTTGGGGAAAAATAACAGGTTTCTATCTATAAGAAGAACATATTTGAAAGAACCTTGCACAATATGTGACATCCACAGATGTTCCCAAATATGCACCACACCCAGCCCAGATTTTATTCAGGGCTGGGGTCATTATCTAAGTTTTAACCACACTTCAGGGGTGCCGGGGTGGCACAGTCAGTTAAGTGACCAACTCTTGGTTTCAGCTCAGGTCATGATCTCAGGGTCATGTGAGGGAGCCTCACATCAGGCTCCCTGTTTAGCACAGTCTGCTTGAGACTCTCTTTCTCTCCCTCTGCCCTTCCCCCCCTCCCCCCATCCCATGTTCTCTCTCTCTAAAAATAAATATATCTTAATTAAAAAAAAAAAAAAAAGCCAGACTCAAAAAGAGGGACCTCTTTACACCATAGAACTCAGATTCTTCATAAGAAAATTGAGAAGGGGTCAGGCTTGGTGATTTCTAAAAAACCCTTCCTACTAAAATATTTTATAACCCACTAATACTCAAATTTTAAAAACAAGTACACACATTTCATTGTGATGCAAAGAATAGTGGCCACTTGGAGAAAGGGGCAGTGGAACTAATACGTGAAGAGGTATACTGTATCTCATAGAATTAGGCTGCTGTCGTTGTTTGCTAGTTGCCATAAAATCAGCTCAAAAGAACCCTAATCTAGTCCTTTTGTCTCACCCATGATGAAGACAGTGGCATTGGTCCTGATATCCATATGCCAAGTCTCCACAGCTCTAACACACATTCCAGAAGAGCATAAGAGGGCATATGTTCAAGAATTTGTTTCGGTCAACATGTAAACACCATTTAATGTACTCAGATGCCAACATTCAAGGGATTTCATCTAAAATCTATGCAACATGAGTACTACTATAGAAATCAATTATGTTCATCCTTTGGGCAGTTTTCATTAAAATATATAACTAAAATTTGATATTCTCACTTAAAAAGACAGCTCATTTTCTATTCTTAACTACCACTACAAGTTTTCCACCTAATGAAGAAATAATGTTTTCAAACAAAATCTGCTTTCCCCTGAGTACTCTGTTTTCCTCTGGGTGTCATCATTTGGGTGACATCTGTGTGTCCCACCATAGATCCCACCAAGCAGCAGGCCTCCCATTATGAAATGAGTCACTGGTAGGATATGGTGAGAGATGCTTGGCTAGTTCAGCATCCATACTACTGGGACCGTTTTGCCCACAATTTCACAGCAATTGCAGTTGAGGGCTTTCAAAATTCCCCAAGATTATTACTCCATCTGTATGCCAAACAGCTAGGTGTAAATGTCTTATGCTAAGCCACAAGTTAAAGAAACATCTGGACGGTGGATGAAGTTGGCTCCAGAGTTGGCTCCAAAGGTGGCCCCAATGGGAAGACTAATAGATGCCAGATGTGTAAACAAATTCATGTCCAAAGGTCCCCTCCGTGGCTAAGATCATTTTCAAGTGTTACGGCCTACAGGAAAGGGTTTCCTGAAATTAAATTGGACCATACATAGACTTGAGACAAGAAACTCTTAGGCCATGGTACTGTAGGAACGTAAGGTTAGCAAATGCACGTGTTCAAGGAAAGTGAAATCCCAAAAAACCACTGCAAGTGATGACCATGTCATGCTCTTCTCATCTGCTTTTCAGAATCCCCTGGAGTGTTAGTACACAATCCTCAAAGCAGGTGATTATAAAAGGAGAGTCAAAGAACTAACGATCAGATAGATCTGTTCCACTCCTGAGTGAGAAGAATCCTGAGCAAGTGGTAGTTAAGTTTGCCCCCAAGCCAGTTTTACTCATCCCCTTACAAAAGAAGATCTAGGAGAAACAAACAAGTATGTATATGTAAATGATGTGTTCAAAAAATACTACTTTTTCCACTCAGGAAGGAAGTATCTAGTGAAAAAACTAGGAGGTCTTGTAAAATGTGACGCAAAGGAGAAAAATATTCATTCATTTAGTTAACAAATAACTTTTTTGCATACCTGCTATGGGTTATCTGGCAATACATTTATCCATCGCAAAGCAGGATGATAGTAACCAGCACAGCTCTGCTGGTAAACACGACTGTACCTATGATAATGGTACAAAGCTCACCAGGTAGCATGGACCACACTTTATGACCAACAGCTCACTTTTGAAATACGGACTATGACCTCACATGTAACACAAATATTCTCTAGAAGAATTCAACCTGGACAAATCAAGTGGTGTCAATTTTACAAGCCCCGTAAGCTAAAACACTGAATTACTTTGTCCAGATTTGGAAAAATAAGCTGAATTAAGAATGCAAAGGAAAAGCACAAAATATTATATTTGTGTTCTCTGGGGGCTAAAGAAAATGGGTCGTAAAAGAGAAAGAAGCAAATGGGTAAACGGATAATGATGCTAAGACTAACTTTAGTGAGACAAGTGATATTTGAATCTGTTCAAGGGACCACAGGTAAGGCATATAAGTTTAGAGCAGTATCTCAAATAAGCTGGTAGAAGAGAAGACAGGTGTGTGGAATTCAGCACACGAGGGCTACAGTGGGCAGAACTGAACCACAGAGGAGATGGATGCTATCCAAGAGTGGTGGCAGGGAACTGAAAGCCAAGCTTGGAGCCACTGTGATCAAAAGAGCAAGCAGGATAGGAGGAAAGCTTGAGTTCTGAGAAAATAATATGTACCTAAAAGATTAGGATACGAAGAATAATTAAAATTGGCTTTCTATAAAATTGTTTGTGAACTTTTTAAATGAGAGTCCATTGAGAGCAGAAATATGGAGCATTAGGAAGACATGAGAAGCAGATGCCTCCTTACACACTCTCACATAATAACTGATGGTGGGCATTAGTTTCCCAGTTGTCTGAAATAGCACCAGGACCCACAGAGGCAGGATGGACACACTAAAAAATTAACCGTATCTGGAAAGGACAGTAGTATCTGCAGCCCTGGGAACTCTGCCCTAACAGTTTGCCATCCTACCCTGATAGGATAATCTCATCCGATCTGGGTAGTAGAGGCAAACAATTATGGCAATGAGAAGAGGCATCTTTCAGTCTTTACAGGTTTGGCAACCTGGTGTGCTCTGCCAACATTAGTTTAGATGACATTGCACATTTAACTTTTAAAGGCTATCATAGTTCCCAGAAACCATATTTTCTTGAATGTAGCAGGGATGATGTCCCATGAATCCTTACATCCTTAGAACCTACTAGAGAGCCTGACATGTCATAGATTCAATAAGTGATTTTTAAAAAACTATTGAGTTGAATTTCTTAAACAATGGAACATAATAAAGTCCAGGATTAATTCCATTCAGTTTTCAGAACACAGAGAGTAAAAGCAGTGGTTGCCACACCTCAGAATGGGTTCCTCTGATTGGAGCTTATCACCCCTGTTGCCATTCAGCCTGAGTTGCTAATTGCAGATACCACTGTCAGGCTGCAGGTGGCTGGTGTAACAGCCGATGGCACACTGAGTCCTGATTTCTTCTGACACAGAGGAAGGAGAACACAGTGCCTAGCTTCTAGTCATAACAAGAAGGAGCTCTCTGCATGGCCAGCACTCACTCACTAAGAGGGAAGACCCCTCCGTGCACACCAGCATCTCTCCCCAGGCAGTAAGGGATTTTCTCGTGAGGCTGAGCATCATCAATAAGCCCACAGTTGCAAGTTTATGTCATTACCCTGCAGCCAATTTGTCATACAAAACCATTTTTTAAAAAATATAGTTACTCTAGGCATGTTTCACTTTAGCCTTGCTTTTTCATTTTAAATTTTCACTGAAGTGTAATATACAGGCAGAAACATGCATCCACCATATAAATGCAACTTGATGAATTTTCACACACAGCACCCCCATGAAACAAGAGCCTGGATCAATAAACAGGAAGTTACCAGCACTCTTTGAGAAGGGCTCTTGCGCTTCCTTCCAAGCACTAACTTCCCAGATCCCCAAATCCATCCTGACTTGCAACACCAGAGTTACTTTTGCTTGGTTTTGGCTTTTATACAGGCAGATTGAACCAGGCACGCACCTTTGTGTCTCACGCTACCCTTTCCCTGCCTGGGGAAACGGGCCTTTGTGTAATAGCAGAGTGCCATAACTCGATGCTAGTTACTTGGTTGTAACACAAGGAAAGGAAGGCCTGCGCTGAGGCTGTGTTAGAAGAGGGTTTTGTGTTCTACTTGGTCTTTTGTAAAATACAGATAAAGTCAGAGCCAGTTTAAAAGTTCAAGCTCTATAGGAGATATGTTAGTCCTCCTGGTTGAAAATCTCTAGGCCTCCAGTTACGGCTTTGTGTTAGCAGTCCCCACATTTAGCTGTTTAGTGAGACAGAAGGGTCAGTTCTCCCTGAAAAGCATGCAAGGACCTGAGAAGAGGGCACAAGGCAGTCTGGACTTGTCGGCATAGGCATGAGCAGTTGCCATCGAATTTAAAGACTAATAAGCATTACGGCCATGACAGCCCAGACCATTTGTGGGCAGAATCATAAACATTCTGCTCTCAATATACAAGTCAATGAATGTCCTAGTCCAGTCGGATTCAGAACAAGAGGTGTCCAGCCCTCCCTCCATAAAACTCAGTCTAAAAGGAAAAGATCAAGTGAGCATCAAGGGACGAAAACGTGTTTTTCAGGAGAAAGGGAATAAATCAATTCGCTATGAGCACCTTGCTCCTTTTTCTTAAATGATCACTTCCCCTCTTCTCCTGGCAATTTAGGGTCTCTAGCACCCAAAAACACCAAGCAATCCAGAATTTACTAGACATCAAGGAGCTATTAGGTCCCACCTGGCATCATTCAGCCAGCTAGGGATTCTCCCAAGATCACTCCTAAACATCAGCCAAGCAAAAGTCAGCATAACAGAGGATGACCATGAAGTGGTTCTGGTCACTAACTGAGGAAATAGAGACTGGACAATTAACATGATCCAGTCCTGACACAACACTGACTTTGGACTCTAGTTGGTTACCTAGAGAGTCCAGAATACCCCCAACTGCACTGGAACCAATGGCAAATTATCCTCACTCCCATAAATTTTAATAGTAGCTAACAGTTATTGAGTTAATGTTTTGTATTATTTCATTTAATCCTATAAACAAGCCCATGAGTTAGGTACCACCATTGTCTCCATTTGACACATATGTAAAACGAGGAACAGGAAGATGGTCATATGCCAACATTATACATTCAAAAATGTGTTTGACTATAAAGCCCACACTGTAAAATCGTGGCTTTCAACCTTTTTTTGGCCACGAGCCAGTAAGAAATTATTTTACACTGTAACCCAAGACATACACTCATACACACTAAAAAAAGTTTTAGAATACTCAGCCTTACTCCATGCCTTGGATCAGTGTTTTGGAATTTTCTATTCTATTTTAAATTCTTCTATTTCCTTTTAAAATGCTCATTTCAAGTCACTAATGCATTTCATGACACATGAATAGCTTGCGATCCGCAGGCAGAAACCTTGATTGAAGAAGGCATTATGGGATATTGCTTTCCCAGGCTTTTCCTATTTAATTCGCTAGGAACAGAATTTAAGACCATATTGTTAAATATACCACCAATGGCATGCTGGTAAATGTTTAAGTACCTGATCTGTAGGATCTGTGAGGAGAAACTGATTGTTAATGTTTGCTGATTTCTGCAGTGTAAATACTCCCCTCATGCTAATTTGAAGCTACCAATGTGGTATTACTGACACACAGAATTCAGAAGAAATATGTATACGTGGCCCTTGAGAGCTCACACCATCTGACTAAAGCCCACCAATTAATTTTCTCTAAAATGTTTCAACACAGAAGAACTGGGAAATGTCCTTTAAAGTCACATCAATGACAGAGAACTCCAAAACACTGGAGATAACTTGTCAATGGCATTTCATTGCCTGGCATCGTATTGTCTATTTGATGAGGGAAGCATTATTTTAAGCCCAAAATTTCACAGTGGCTGATATATACAAGTTGTTTCTATTTGAGTATGGAGTTCTTAAGTGCTATAACTTGAAGAAAACCAAGTAGACCCTCATACTGCACTACAGGTACACTTAGGTATCTAAAATTCCGTGACTTAAAACATTTCCCTTTTCCTTTAGCCAATGTTTTGGCACACTGAAAATTTGAACATTCCTAAATGGTTAACAAACTAACTTGCATTGGTGTGCTGAAAGCTGACAGCTTAATATATTAGATGATTTCACTTATCATAAGTAAGTTTTGAGTAAATGGGAATCCTGATAAAAGTGTGAAAGAAGGGATGACTATAGTAGTTGCATTTCTAGAAAAACTCATTCACAGATGGGGTAACACAACAGGAATCATCGCGAAGCCTGGGTCCATCTGAGATTCTGGACAGAATCGGGCATTTATGGAAGGACATACCTGGGTAGGAGGAAAATTACAGGATTAAATAAAATAATCTACGTAAAACATTAATCACATTTTCTGGCAGAAGGTAGGTGCTCAATATATTTTAGTATATCTTTAATGGAAAGGGAATAGGATAAGCTAGGTCCTATTCAGGAATCATTTAGTGACAAGTGACAAAACAGATTTCAAATTGACTTAAGCAGAAAGAGGAATTTCCTCTCTCACAGACTGGTAAATCTTAGCTGAATTAAATAGCACAGATAATATTTTCAGGTTACACTGTTTCTCTGTCTTTTGACTTTGCACCTCAGACTCTTGACTCATGGTGGTAAGATGGTTGCCAATAGCTCTGGGCTAGATCTATTTCTCTAAGTCACTCTAACAGAAAGAGGATGCTTTTCTCCTGATGGTTCTAAAAAGTTCTCAGATTAACCCTGGATGGCAATGATTTGGTGGTCACAGACTCATCCCAGAATCAACTGCTGTGTCCAGGGACACATAGCACATTCTGGTTCATCATCTGTATCACAAGTTACCTATCAAGCCAGAAAAGGATTAATCCTACCTTATGAACATATGTGTTGGTTCCCCAAGAAAAATTGTGGTACATTCTGGAATAAAATTAGAAATGGGTGCTAATCAGTCAAACTATAAGGTAAAATCCAGTTATGTTCTGGTTAGTGAGAATTTTGCTTAAAACTGAAACTTTCCCCAAATTTCCGAACATTTTATTCAGCAAGTCAATTCAGGAATGATATTCAAAATGTTTAACAACTAGCACCATGTAGTGAAAATGGACAGCAATCATACTGTTGGCACTGGAACCTAAGATCCCCCTGTGCCAGAATTTAACATTTTTGTTCCTAGGTCATGAGGAAATTGGGAAAGGTGATAGAGATATGCCAGAGGAGGAACCAGAACAACCAGGAAAGTGGAGGAATATTCAGAGGACTTAGCAGATTTATTGTTCCCAACCAGTTGGAAGTATTTTAATATTTTAACAACTAGCACAGCTGTGCCAGTGTATACCAGTTGGGTTTCATCCTTCAGTGAATCTATTAGCAGTTATATCATAAAAAAAAATATGTTACTGGCTATTACCTATCTTACTTTCAGAAGCATGGCTTTTGAATTATGAGATTGCTCTTTTAGCAGGACTCTAGAAGGTGTGAAAAGTATTTAGCTAAGATCCTATTAGTTTTTGGCTAATAGGATCTAGGATAAATGCACACAAATATAGGATAAATGCACACAAATACTAAGAGAGATAAAATCTAACTATAATAGACAAAATGGTAATGGAACCTATATTTTTTAACCATTTTTTATTTGTGACAAATACAGCTTTCATGAAATTCGAACACTACCTGGTAACTAGACTTAAAGGATATTCTTCTCCATTAACCCATACCTTTACTATTTCGGGTGCTCTTCATTCCTTTCTACATTTGAATTTCCATCTGGTGTCATCTCCTTTTTGAAGAATTTCTTTAACATTTCTCATATTTTAAGTCTGCTGGCAATGAAATCTCTCACTTTTAGTTGCCTAAAAAATCTGTATTCACCTTCCTTCTTGAAGTGAATTTTAACTGGAAATAGAACTTAGGGATGCTTGGCCAGTTTGCCCCCACCCCAGAACTTTAAAGATGTCATCCCACTGGGTTATGGCCACCAGTGATTTTGAGGAAAAGTGAGCCCTCATCCGTATTGTTACCCTGCACATATGTGTTATTTTTACTCTGTTTTCCAAGTTTTCCCTTTATTGGCTATGATTTGTCTAGAAAATTGGCTATGATTTGTCTAGAATATAGTATAGTTCTATTTGTATTTATCCTGTGTGGGGTTTGCTGAGTTCCTTGGTTTTGTAAACTCAAATTGCATGTGTATTAGACCACTTAACATGCTTTGGGCAATTTTTTTCAATGTCTCTCTCTCTGGTCAGATTGGATAATTTCTTTTAATCTGTCTTCAAGTTTTGTTGTTGTTGTTTTTGTTTGTTTGTTTTGGTTATTTTTTTTCCATCTCCAATTTGTTGTGCCCCCCTCACACACATTTTACACTTAAATATTATACTTTCGAGTTCTAGTATTTGTGGGTTTTTTTTTAAACTTTCCATTCTCTCATGAGATTTCTCATCTATTCATTCATATATTTAAATCTTTGAACATATTTTTTAATAGTCTACTTAATGTTTTTGTCTGCTAATTTCAAAATATGAATCATTTCAGGGCCTATTTCTTTCTTTTTTTTTTTTTTAAGATTGTACTTATTTATTTGACAGAGAGAGAGATCACAAGTAGATAGAAGCAGGCAGGGGGGGATGGGAAGCAGAAAGCCCATTGTGGGGCTCAATCCCAGGACCCTGAGATCATGACCCGAGCTGAAGGCAGAGGCTTAACCCACTGAGCCACCCAGGCACCCCTCAGGGCCTATTTCTATTGAACACTTTCTCTCTGTACTCTGGGTCACATTTTCCTATTTTCTTATATATCAAACAATCTTTGATTATATGCTGGTTACTGTGGAATTATACTGAAGGCAGTCTAAATTATATCACTTCCTTTAAGAGTTTCAAATTTTGGCTTAGCAGGCAATTAAGTAACTGGTGGATAATTTTAGTTTTAGTTTTTTTAGAGTTAGTTTTAGTCTCATTAGGGTGGGTCTATTTTAGATGTCATCCTGTAAGATACCCTTCATTCCTGAGCTTGGATCTTACTTATACAGGGTAGACTTTCTGGGAATTTAATTGGAAGTACAATAAGGCCTGGTATGGTCTCTCCACTGGAGCTGGGTTAGAACTTCATTAATTTTCTGATATGCATGACCTCTGATATTGACATGTATCTCTCAAACGTCTTGTAGGCAGGTGATCGCTGCCAGGACTCACTGAATCTCACTCTATATATAACACGACCAGCTATGTAACACATTGTCCTTATGCTCACCATCTCTATGCAGCATTCTACCCTACAAACTGCAACCACTTCAGAAGCCAATAGCTCTAATCTCTGCCTCTTGAGGTCAACAATACTGTCACTGGCCCAGGGCAGAAAGGCGCTCCCATGTAGAATGTTGGGAAATTCATAGAGTAATCATGGAGTTCCCCTCCTGTGTTTCATTCTCTCAAGGGTCATAGTTTGCCTTATATGTTTTGTCCAGTTTTATAGCTATCTTTCAGCTGGAAGGCAGATTCAATACTAACTACTATGATTGGCCAGAAGCAGAAGCCTGCTACAGATATTCTAACAACTTCTTTGGCACTAAGCAAGGATGGTGGTGTTTCAAACATTTTACCATTTCCCTATGGGTATGATATTTTGGGGGAAACAGGATGATGTGTTGATATGTGTTCTCTTTTGTAAGACTTTATCAATAATGATTTTTTTTTAAACTTCCTTAGGTCCTAATTCTATATTTACTTCTACTACTGTGAATAGCTTGCATTATAAATTTCTCCCCCACACACACCTCAGCAATAGATAATGTAATTCTTTCTCACAGGAAGCAGTAAAAGTTAGTTCATTGTGCAAAATAATTCAATATTATTCAAGAGAAAGGACTATACATACCCAGAACATTATAAATAACAGCCAAGCCAATTGATAGATCACATGACCAAAAGGTAAAAATGTTCTCGTATGAAAAATATTTCTTCATTTCTTCTCCTTTACCATTTTGTCCATAGCTAGAGGGAAAGCTTTTGACAAACCCAGTTTCTGTACTCGCTGTTCATGCTGACAAACCTGTAACTTCTATTAGACTTGGCAGCTTCTAAGAGGAAAAGGACAAAGGTGGACTGCAGAGAATCTGGGGAGGCTCTGATTCTAAGGCTTTGTAAGGAGGTTAGGAAACTTAAGGATGAAAAATCAGCTGACATGGCAACACACACACACACACATGCAGGAAAATACTGTGCAGTTTGGTGTTTAGAACAGTAAAGATTTACTTCGATGGAACGTGAATAAATCTTTCATATACTCTATATTGAATGAATCAAGTTAATATTATTGACTATTACCCTAAGGACTAAAGTTTAGCACAACTGTAAACCTGTTTGCCTACCTCATAAAAACACTTTTTTTTTTTTTTGAGAGGATAGAGGAAATAGTATATGTGATTTTTTGCAGGGGGCAGAGGCAGAGGATTAAAGTTCAAATTGTGAATTGGGCATTTCTCCTCTTGGCATCATTATCTCTTTCGGGCTCCATCATCCCAACTGGCAGCACCTCTCTCCTCCAGAGAGCCACCTAGAGTTTGCGGGTTTCTTCTGCCTTTACTGTGACTAAGATGGGATCAGAGGAAAGAGTGTGGTCAATTGATTTCTTGACCTATGTTTTTCTTTATGTGATATTTTATATAGATTCTGGTATCTCAAACTTCCTCAAACTAAAAAAAGTTGAGAGAAAGCAAAACTTTCCTCCATAACCTCAAATCTAAATACATTGGCCTGGCCTCCAGTCTCTTGCCTTTTCATTCATGCATCATGGAATCCGACCTGTAGGCCCTGTGTTATTTTTCATTCTTCTTTCTTCACACCCCTGTATGTCCTAACTTTTCTAATTTCTCCAAGTGCTCTCAACTTTTCTAGTTTTACTTTATATCTTTTCCTTTAAAAATTCAGCAATTCAAAGTCAAAAGAAGATTAAAAGCTATTCCAGTCAAGTTACTCTAAGTACCATATTTGAATCTTGACCTATTATAAGGTCACTTTGGGGGTAAAAAAAGAAGAAGAAGAAGAAAAATGGTCTTTTCCATTATCTTCTTCATTCTCTGCAGGGAATTTCCTAATTATTTTTCCAATCCTCTGACCAATCTCTCAAAAAATTACATGCTATTTGGAATTTATCATCTAACCAGTATGAGACAACTATACATGTGAGGCACTGTGGGAAATAGAGAAATGTCTAAGGCACTGTCCTTGATATTCGATAGCTTACAATCTAATGAGGAAGAAAGAAAGAACAATTTCCAATTACTAAATTTCAATTTAATAAATGAACAAATAAATATAAAACAAAATATGATCATGATAATAAACACAGCACAAACTATATGGGAATTCAGCAAGTAGAATTAAACCACTTTATAGTTGGGAGTAATTTAAACTAGAAGTTTTAAGCTAGATTTGCTAAAAATAATTGGATTTTAAATAGTCAGCTATTCATTACAATTTCTTAAATGTTTCTGGTGGAAAAAATACTTCTGTCACCTACTAAGAGTAAAGGAATTAGAACTGTACCTGATAACATCCAGCTCTTAAAAATGTCAGTAAGCTACAGGCTCTGTTTAAAAATGGCAGTTCAAGGACAAAGGCCATGTCTTTTATTGCCTGGAATTATGGCAGCTGAAAATTTTATAAACAAATGTGCAACCAAATTTCATACAATATCACTAACCCTAAATTTTTTCCAGATAACACTCAAAGCCCTTCAGCAACTTAAGGGTTTCTTTTTAGGAAAGAGTGGGCATGGGGAATGGCCTTCTTATCTCCCCTGAATAACTACTTACTGAGTCAAACTGGATTTCATTTTCAACACTGTGTCCCTGGGCAAAGTCAAGGGAGGAAGGAAAATACATATTAGCATATGCGGAGTATACAAATGCTTCTTGCCCATGTATTCCAGGGGTTATATTCACAGCAAACCTCTGAGATTCAATTAATGCACCGATTAATAAAACATTGGTGAGCAGGCTGCCTACAGAAAGGGCTACACATGCTTGTTTATAGTTGACACATCACTCATCATCCCTGAACGGAGAACTTTCACTGCAGAACTGCTGTTCTCCAGCTGCATGTGAATGTGGCTACAGTAGGGAGCCTGTTTATCTGGGGAATGTGCTGCTGGCTGATTTATAATGAAAGGAACCTGAAAAGAAGTGGTTGGTGCCCTTTCCCACAATCCGATAAGCTGTTACTCAGAGATAAACAGTTGTATTAAATTAAGCATGTTTGTCTATTTTTCCATGTTAAATTTTAATTTCCTGTTCTTTTAGCTCTTAGGGCTTCATTTTAAATAATGTTAAGTGTTTTTAAATTATTCATGGCCCTACGGTCTTAATCATTTTAAATTTTGCTTTAAGGAAAAGGTAAATAAGAAAATATTAAGACTGTGTATTTAAACATTACTCTAATTGATTTTTAATTTGTAATTCTCTGAGACTACATTAAATGTTACTCAAAGATGCCTTGTTAGAGGGTTTAAAGGAAAAATATTTTACATAATATTGTCAGTCAACTTGTTTTTAAGATCTGTAGATCTAATTTTTAAATGTATGTATTAATATATAACGGATTGCTTTTTGACTCAGGCACTTATTGACAATTACCATGGGGAGCTTATTTTTAAGGTTTTCACAAATGACAGCGATAGTTGGTAGAAACAGAGATGGGTAGATTTCCATCACTTTCTACATCAAAATACCTAAGCTTTTAGAATGTCATTTGATAGAAGAGATAACGTCCATTTGTTTGCAATTAAAATTTATATTCTGCAAAGCCAGCTGATGGCCTAGCACACACATAGTAGGTGTTCAATAAATATTTGATGAGCATCTCTGATGCTTTGAAATAGGATAATATGCATGTTCCTAATTTAGCATTCTCCTGACTAAAGCTTTCAGTTAAGTAAATGTAGGTCAATCTGAGGCCACATCTCTCCCAGCTTCACAGGAATCCACCCCAGCAGCAACTGCCAAATACAAAGGCAGCATTCCATTCCAGCATCTTTACAGAATAATTCCTTTCGTTCTACCTGTTAGTGATCCTACCATCAAAGAGCATAATAGGATAAGAGCCCTTGAGATGATTAGGGAGGTGATGAAATAAAATAACCCCTTTCTCTACTTTAGTTCTCTTTTACTGTGCCACAAATAAATAGTAAACAGTCATCTGCAGGCATAATAGCCATGGATGTCTCTATTCCTTCAAGAAATGCTTGTTGAATACCTTCTAGATTGCAGGCAAACACTATGCCAGGCCCTGGATATACAGTGATAAATAAAAAAGAACCCCTACCTGTACAAGAGATAGACTGCTCTGTATTAGGACTTTCAGTGGAATGTGATGTTCCCTTTCTAAGTCTACTTTAGCGAAGAGCATTTTCTTTCTTTTTTTTTTTTTAAAGATTTTATTTATTTATTTGACAGACGGAGATCACAAGTAGGCAGAGAGGCAGGCAGAGAGAGAGGAGGAAGCAGGCTCCCTGCTGAGCAGATAGCCCGTCGTCGTGGGGCTCGATCCCAGGACCCTGGGATCATGACCTGAACTGAAGGCAGAGGCTTTAACCCACTGAGCCACCCAGGTGCCCCACGAAGAGCATTTTCTTAAGAGAAAATTAAGTTTTCCATAAACTATAACATCATCTTTATTACTTGAGCAAACTTCCTTCCGATGCAAAATACATCTTCATTTTTTTTCAGAGTCACATGGTAAGATTGTGTTGATGACCTTCTTTAATTAGCTATTCTCTTTTATTAGATCCATTAAAAACAATTATTTTATAAAGCAATTTCTGCTGCTTTACCATTAACGATAATGATCACAGTGTCTTTGCCTTTCATGGCAGTTTTACTTCAAAGGGAACTGCACGTAAAGATCAAAGACTAGAAATTGATATGAGACGTTAAAAAAAAAGAAAAAAGAAAAAACATACCACAGTATCAACTTTTTTTAAAAAAAAATTGTTATTATTAGACTTTCTGGTGCCCTGTAGCAGCTCTCCCAGACAGGCTCTGGGCTAACACTGAGCGTTCCAGTGGCTGCTGTTGTCACTGCTGAGGCTCACACCTAAATAAACAAAATAAACCCAGATGACTCCTAAGTCTCAAGAAAACAACCCATCACTTACTCCACGTGAAAGGAACAGAAAGCATGTGGAAAGCCAGGCTTTAAAGAGCACTGCTAACGTGAGAAGGAAGAAATGTCAAAAATGTTGAAGTACGCACTAGACTAATTCCTGTCTCTATTTTTTTCTTTGTTGAGATTTGATTTTTTTCTTCATATCTTAAAAATCCTCAATGTTGTGCTATTTTATTTATTCCCAATGAGCAGACAAGGAAACAAGTAAGAATTATAATAGCAACAGCAAACATTTCTGGAACTAGCTAGAGTAGGAATAGAAAACAGGGAGTAAACAATTTGGGGAAAGAAGATAGCAAAAAATTTCTTGGCTTTTCCTGGTGGTGACTATTGAGTTTTAAATGATAAGCCGGTTTTCGCCAGACAAATGGCTATAGAAGGGCATTTGCAGCAAAGGGAGAAACAAGAAGAACCAAGGAGCCATCAACATCCAAGATGCCCTCTCAGATAAACATGGTTTGGTAACAGCTGGAGCATAAGATGTGAAGGCAGAGGTGGAATGGAACTGACAGGCCTGGTGAGCAGTGAGACTTGAGAGCCAGACAGGGACAAGATCATAGAGCATAAAGAAGTCAATTCTTCAACCTAGAGGCAAAAGGAAGTCAGTACAGGTTGACAGGAGATGGGCCATTCTGAACAGCAATTAAAATTATGCATTATTCAAGTACCTCCTCTAGTGGGACCCCATTCAGATGATTAACATTTGCTAACCTATCTGACAGCACACAGGTGGTGTGGCTTTCAGACATCCTAAGTTGAGATGTAGCCAGGAGAGTCTCCTCCTTCATAAGACCCCATATAATCATGCACAAAAGCAGGAGAGCAGACAGGCACACCAAATTACACACAGGGACAGGCACCTATATCGGGTCAGGAGAATGCTCCAGGAATCTCTGCTATCACTTCTCTCACCCAATTCTAAAAATATTAAGCTTGCGTCATCTGGGGAGAATGGCAGTGAACAGACACAGTAAGGGCACTGGCCAGTGTTTGCTCTAGTCCTAGGGAGCTGGGTGGCAAGGAGTACAATAGTGGGTCCACTGGTTTGTGTGCATGTAATTGGGCTACTCCACATCAGGATTCTGGAAAGCTCTCTGGGGTACCCCTATTCATCAAAAACATGATCTTCATAGCAGAGCTTTGTCTGATTCCTTGAACGTGCATATGTTCTAGCCTTTTTGTAAAAAGAAGCTTGATTTATGGAACTGTCCTAAATGACAACCTACTGTGCAAACCCCCATACTAGTAACCACTATACTCCTCTAACTCTGAGAGCCACATCGGGAGTTACCTGCGTTTGGTTGGAGAAGGCAGCAATCAGCAATTGCACTTTACTCAGCATCTGTAGTCCAGGTTACACAATAATAAATTTTGAAAAGTTTGTACTTGAGGAAGGTTATCTTTTCCTAACTCACAAAAATGTGCTTATTGGGCCTGCAGGAATCTACTGCTATGGTCCTGTTAGTGATAATAAGAGCCTGCACAGTGGGGTTATAAATAAGGAGGTGGCTTTGAGAGATGTTCAAAGGTAGATTTTACAGGACTTAGTGGCTAATTAAGTGTGGGGAGGAGTTAAGCGGGAAGGGCTCCAGCTTGCAAGGTTTCTGGCTTGAGAACCTGGATACAGAGAAGATCCCTTCACAGAAATAAGGGAGAAGTTTCGACCTAGAGACTTCGACATGTCCAAAGGATGTATAGGCAGAGCTATTTAGGAGACAGCTAACCTAAGAGTCATTTCAGTGACAGTTGAAACCATGAAACTTGATGACCTACAGGAATGGAGGTGGAGAGGAGGGCTTCAACAATGGAATCTGAGATGTAAAAGCAAGAGAACAGAAACCTAGGAAGTTGCAACAGACAGAAAGGAGTCAGAATTTCAATTAAGGTCAAGTAAAATGAGGACTACAATGGGGTCAGTAGATTTGGAAACTAGTAGATCAATAGTAGCTTTTTCCAGAGGTGGTGGTGGTGGTGGTGGTGTTTTTGGAGTGAAGCAATGAAGACAGAATCTTGACTGCAGTGGGCTGAGAGAACCTGGAATGAAGGAAGGGCAGAAATGTGGTGGCACAGTTCCCACTGTGTTTTGTTGCATTTCCAAATGGTAAGAAAAGAGTGAAAAAAAGGGGTGGGATATAAATGGAACTGAAAGAGAAGGGATCAAGACTCATATTCAAGTTACTGCCCTACCAATAGCAAAGTCAATGACTGAGTAGATTGAGTACTGAACTTGGCATTTGGAAAACCGGAGTCTAAACACTACCTCCATTCTAGGTACACTTTGTCAAGTCACTTTACCTCTTTAGTCCTTGGGATCCCTTTCTGGGAGATGGAAGCACTGAACTCTATGTCATCACATGTTGTAAGAACTGGGTGAGGGTATCTATGGGAGAGTGCCTGGCGCAGGTGTGGTGCAGTGGTGCAGTGGTGCAGTATGTGTTTGCTAAATGCTAACTTGAGTCACGATCCCTTCAAAGGTCTGATTGGGGGCCATCCATGTAATCACTGTTGTTTTCTTTACTATTTTATTCATATAATTTTTATCTCCTTAGGAATTTGGTGACAGGCTCTGTTAGTCTGTTCCTCCCTTGTTTGAAGGACAGGCCAAAGATCCAGTTTGGAAATGAGAGAGGAGGACTAGCGGGCAACATTGGCTTCATCCATTGATATCTCCCAGAGGTACAGAAACAGGACTCATGAAGATGTTCACGAGACTCCAAGTTCTTACGTTAGCTTTGTTTTCAAAGGGATTTTTACTCTCTTTAGGAGACCATAATTTTCTGAGGAGAGAGATTAAAATAGAAGGTGACCTTGTTTTAGGGGGCCTGTTTCCTATTAATGAAAAAGGCACTGGAACTGAAGAATGTGGGCGAATCAATGAAGACCGAGGAATTCAACGCCTGGAAGCCATGTTGTTTGCTATTGATGAAATCAACAAAGACAATTACTTGCTGCCAGGAGTGAAGTTGGGTGTACACATTTTGGATACATGTTCACGGGATACCTATGCATTAGAGCAATCGCTGGAATTCGTCAGGGCATCTTTGACTAAAGTGGATGAAGCTGAGTATATGTGTCCTGATGGATCCTACGCCATTCAAGAAAATATCCCTCTGCTCATTGCAGGGGTCATTGGCGGCTCATACAGCAGTGTTTCCATACAGGTAAGATAGGCCAGTGCTGTTGCTAAAATGCTATGTCTCTTTGGTTTTATGTCCCAGGGAAACATAAAGAACATAATGAAATCTATGATTTCATTAATGGATAATATTAACAATGTAACTGATGACTTCTTTGGGTATTTTATAAGACAGGTGTGCAGAAGGAACATTTCTCTAGCAATGAAAATTGTTTAGAATTGTATCAGGTAGCTACTATAGCATAGCAAACTACTCCAAAATTGAATGACTTAAAACAACAATTATTTATTATTATAGTTTGTAATTCTGAAGATCAACTGGAATGAGTTGATTGAGGTAGGGTTCAGCTATGGGTGGCTATACTCTAGGTTGTCCCTTACCCTCCACCTCGAATCAGTGGGCTAGCCCAAACGAGTTCTTCTCAGGGACATGGCAGAAGTGCAAGGGAATGCAAACTTCACTGCACATTCCCCTTCTAGGCCCCTGGTTGTGTCATATCTGCTAGCAGCCCATTATTAGCCAAAGCAACAGACAGGGCTCAGAAGTCAAGAAGCAGAGAAATGTGTCCTGCCCACAGCACAAGTGCTGCAAAGTTATATCACCAAAGGACATATGAATAAGGTGGTGTGGTGATTTGAATCCATCGATACAATCTGTCACAAGAAGAAATAATATCTAAACTCTATTTTTTTATACTAGTTTTTACTAAGGCATTATTTTGTTCAGAGATAAATCGTCAACAATTTCTCATGGTATAAATCTGAAAATGTACACAGAAAAGCCACAAATGACTACCATAAAGAAAAAAAGGGAACAATTCAGCATGCAACTTAAATTAGAGAGAAAGCTGCTAACCGGCTCTCTTACTTTTGTTGGGAAAAGAGGAACATATTATTCAAACTCTAGCAATGCTCACTTTTAGGGTCACAAAACTTTAGAGATAGAAAACAATTAAGAAATTGTCTAACTCAAATTTGACACTTTCCCAAGCCCCAGAAAGACTGGTTTCATGAAAACACCCATTGGTAGGTAACTCAAAAACTAGAATTCGCATCTTGCGTACTTTTGTGCTCTTTCAACTGTCCCATGTGATTCCTGTATGTTAGTTGCAGTTCAATATTTTGTGTCACAGTAATAAAAATCCAAGATTCTAAGTCATGTACTTTGTGTCCTACCAAATTACTATAATCAAAGTCATAAGAACTAAAGGAAGTCAGATTACATTCATGTCTTTATATGTCACAAACCACTGAAATTGGCTCTATTTGCATTGGAATAACCTTATTTCTATCTCACAGATTCCTTGCATTTAAAATTCTGTGCTGTTCTAAATGAGGTACTTCAAATCTCTTTCCTTCTTCAGAACACACCCTCATATTATGAGTAATTAGGATAATTGGTTTTTCATAAACACCCTTTGACTTCATTAGGTGGATAGAAAATATTACACATCTCAAAGCATATTATGTTAATTTTGCCACTATTTCTAAACTTGGATCAGAAGAGATGGGATTTGCTATTTGAGAAGAGAGAATTAAAAATATATATCTATCATCTTTCAATAATAACTTCACCAAATGAGTGTCAATCGTTTTATAAATTTTATGTTATACTCAATATTAGCACTGGTAAGAAATTACATATATGCTCTTCTGACCTTAGTTTCTCCCAGTGCAGTAAATAACATTCTACAGCAGATGTGTAAATAACTATTTATCCAAAGTAATTAACAAACTATGCCAGGCACATAGATTTTTTAAAATCTAATATTATTCATTTACTACCTATGTACTCCTCAAAAAAAGGGCAGATTGTTTTAGAAAAAAAAAATCTGGGCTATTAAAATCCTGTACAAGTTCACAATGGAAGAAGCCACTTCTTAATCATCAAAGGACCTTACTATTTCATTCATCTGGTCAATATCACCATAAAGTCACAAATGCTGATATAGGTTCTGTCTCCATAGTGTAAATAAGGAAACCAAAAGTATCACACTATAATGAAAAGGATATCAATTCTGGCACCAGAAAGACTTGGGTTTTATTTCCAACTCCATCATTTACTAGCTCACCTGTATAGCATTTATCTTGACAAGTTGTTTAGAGGATAAATTGAGAATATCTGTGGGAAATGCCTCACCAAAACACTAAAAGATTCAATAAATGGTGACTATTATGTTCCCACAATGAAAGGAAGTCAGTGGAAGAGCCATACCTAAAAACAACTCCCCGGCTCTCCCCATGGCCAAATCACTGTTGGAACCCCATGTATTTCAGCATCAAGTCAATCCGTATATATCCCCTTCTGTGTGTCCTACGCTTCAACAAAGGTAGAAAGACCACTAAAGTAAGAGAGAACACAGCCTTGGCCTCAAGGAACTTAAGATCTGACTCCAGGTACAATACCTCTATGAAATAACAGTAACTATAATTTAGAATGGTTCATGTGGCTCACAAGGTCAGAAACAACATTTAGAAAGGCTTTAAGGAAGACTGATAGAATGACAGCTCCACTAAAGAAAAGTTATGCAGGCTGCATTATGAAAGAGATGCGAGAGGCCAATTAGAATATTGGTGGCAAATGTTTGTGTGCCAGAGAAAAAGGCCCTGACACAAGTAATGGGGTGAGCTGGAGAGGAAGTACAGAGAAAGCTTCATTACCTCCTAAAAGGACACCACTTGGTGTCCTGAATACTCAGGATCTGACTAGACCACACACTGGTCCCATCCAAAGTAAGCTAGAAGGAAGAGCCATATATGTATACATACTAGATTCCAGACAACCTTCCGAGGGATCCTTCCCCATAGGGCCTTGCTTTCAGCTAGGCAGGGTGAATGAAGAGAGGTCCTAGAGGGCTCTTAGCTATATACCTAAGAATTAAAGTGTATTACATATTTGAAACAAACCTTTTAATAAGAATTTTAAAACAAATAGTTGAAGGCAATCCAAAGTGATAGATTTCTAATGGTAAACTGAAAGCACTCTAGTACATTAAGGAAGAAAACATTTTAGGAGAGTGGCTTTTTCAAGGTACCCCCACACTTACCTACTGATCCTGGATTGGAATCTCATCAGTGACCCTGGTGTCTGGTAACTGTGGTGACAGTGTGTAGCTGTCCACAAAGATTCATTCACATCAGTCAACACTGCAATCTATTTTTAACTACTTCTGACTCCCTGAATATTTATTGGAAAGTATATTTGCTTGAACTGAGCAGAGGGAGAGAAGGGGGTGAAGCTGTAGTAGAAATGTACGATCACGAATCCACCACAGCTAAAAACTTCTATTGTCTAATTGTAGTACCCAGTCCCAAACTAATGCACAGTTTTCTGTCACAAAATTGCCTGGTGAGAGAAAGAACTTTAGAGAATGATAATAATCTCCCCATGTGAGCCTAGATTATTTTATTGGTGGGATTGCTTCAGGAGATGCTTTCTCTCCAGCTTCCTCTTCTTTCATTATCTCCTCACTAACGGAAAAGAACTCTCCAGAAGTCAGGAGAGGAGATGCCTCCTGCTGAACTAGCTCATACAACAGGCATTGTTTGCAGGGAGTAAAAACTGCCTGAAAGGGGAAATTCTTAATGATTTGCTGAGTTAAGCTGTATCACCATGGATGAAGACCTTAATAATTGTTTTCCCAACATTCTTATTAAGGAGTGCAAACTACTCTGTGGTTGTCCTTTTTATGAAACAACAGTATTGATTTCTTAACTGGATAATCAATGAAAGCTAGCATCAAAAATCCTTCTTTATTAGCAAACATACATGGGGTCTATTCGGCCCCTCTGGTGAATCAGTTTCTTTTCAAAGCATTTTTAAGATGCTGCTGCTCTTCTCTGTAAGCCTGCAGTCCACCCACTTCGAGGGAAAACCGTATTTATTCAAGAGGAGGATCAGACTGGCTGCCTTTAGCAGGCCGTTGTCTGTATGGTACTCATTTTGAAGCACTGTTTATGTTTGTGCCTTTTTAAATAGACTGTGTAGTTAGAGCTTCTCAATTCTCCATTCAAAAACATCCCTTGAATCCTTCCAAAAAATGTTCCTCACTCCTTTTCAGAGGCTGTATCATTTTTTGTCTTTTTGCCAACCTAGAGCACATTTTAACTGAAATGACAGGTATAAATTGACCCAATAGTGTCTCTGAGGGTTAAAGTGACCTCACAACAAATGGGGACATGAGTTAGATGGCATCTACAAGGTGAGCTCAGAGAAAGGATGGAAGAGAGTGTTGAGAGTGTTTCACTTCCTCTTTCTCATGCCTGGGATAGTCAGGTGCTTTAACAGAATTTTTAGCAATACCCACATCCTAGGACCTCTCTTACCATGGGAGAGGGTCATTGTAACATTCTTGTTTATCATGACATGGATTTGGACATGCCATGCATTGCTCACATCATGTCTCTGACAAGAATAATTCCTTAGACTAAATCCCTTGCAGTAAGTTTCACAGATTTTATCCAAATGGGGCGAGGGGGACAGCACATCAAGACACACTCTATTTTTCCTCCACCCACGTCCACAGTGTGAACGTGGCCCACCACAGATCAGTTTGTCTGAAGCATTCCTCTCCCTCAAGGCTTCCCTCCTTTACATTTATTTTTTTTTAATATTTTATTTATTTATTTGACAGAGAGAAATCACAAGTAGACGGAGAGGCAGGCAGAGAGAGAGAGGAAGGGAAGCAGGCTCCCTGCTGAGCAGAGAGCCCGATGCGGGACTCGATCCCAGGATCCCGAGATCATGACCTGAGCTGAAGGCAGCGGCTTAACCCACTGAGCCACCCAGGCGCCCCCCTCCTTTACATTTAAATGCTTTGGGAAGAGTCACACATGAATTGCTGGTTTTATTATAATAGCATTAGAAAAACAGTCGAAGGACTTGGAGATACAAGAGCTTTCATGCAGTTAGCTATGTCCAAGTATCAGACAGACAGTTGGATGGAAAAATTTATACTTATTCCACAGATAAATAAGGTGAATCAAGAGCAGAGTTTCTCGGCATTGGCACTATTGGGCCGGAGCTGCCCGTGCTTTGGGGGAAGGTTACAGCATCACTGGCCTCCACCCACTAGACTGGATCCCAGCAGCACCCCAAGTTGTGAAGTTGTGACATCCAAAAATGTGTCCATGCCTTGCCAAATCACAAAGTTATGGCCCTTCCCCACTGGCAATCACTGACCTAGAACAAGGAGCATTTAGGGCCAACATAAGGGAGATGTCCTAGAAATGAAAGAGCAGGGGATATGAGGAAGTGAGTCTTCTGTCACTGGAGTTACTCATGCAAAACACCCATTTTTGAGGAGAATGAAGCAACATACTGGTATGTGAACTATATGGCATTTAAGGGCATTTCTTCATTTTTATAATTACATGATGCACAAGCAAAATGCTCTACTATTGGGATATAAGGGATTACAAAGGGAAGTAGACCTAAACCTTGAAGCAAAATAAATAACAGGCTCTTTTCTGTCAGGATCACTTTGAAGAAGCCCAGCCAGTTATTATTTCATTTGATTATGGTAGTACTTTTATGAACTCAGTGAATCGAGCATCTCAATTACCTACATATTCAACTAGGACTCTCATAAAATCGTTTTTATCAGAAAATAAGCATCTATTAAGCATTTACATTTCAGGAGTATCAAGAACACTGTTGTGTAGAGTCTGGCTAATGTGGAGAAGAGAGAATATAAAATAAAATTTAAAAATAAACATCTTACAGGCCCCTGAGGCCTGGATAAGCAAATTAGGAAATATCAAATCCATACATAAAAGAGGGACCAGAAAAGGACCTGAGTATCACTTGACATCGTAAGCCCTAGGAGACTAGAGAGAATAACAGAATGAACAGGAAGGAATGGACGTGAGCAGGAAAAAGATATTCAGATCAGTGTAAACAGAAAGCCTGTTTCTGAAGTCTCCTTGGAAAGTCACTTTCTCATAGTCTCTGAGATACCATCTGCCCATTCTTTCATGAAATAGAGAACACAGCATTTCTTCCACCTGGAATGTAATGTTCTTTAGCTCTCTGCAGGCCTTGCTAAACCCTACCTACCTTCAGTTCTCAGTTCCAACCCTACCCTTCTTGAGAAACCTATCCCAAGTTCCCACTACATAAACACCCCCCTGTTACTATCTTATTAAGTATAATTGTTTATTTGCATATCTTTTCTTCCACCAAACTATAAGCCACCTGAGTTTAGGAAACACATCCTTTAGCCTTTGTACCAAGGGCACTTAGGACCAGGCTGAAAATAAACTTTTTTTTTTTTTAATGAACAGGATGTTAATGTCCATCTACATGTCCAAAAGATTGAAAATCCCTAAACAAATCTTGGATTGGTGGTTCACAGCTATGACCCACCTATTCTAGATCAGTCTAGATGTTCATAAGTTCAAAATAAGCATTTTCTGACAGCTGAAAACCTGGGTTTGATGCAAAAGAAAGATGATGCAGCAAAGTGAGCATGTGGGACAAAGGTCTTCTTCCACTCTCCCTTCCTCCACTGCCCACACATGTGCCACAAAAGATGCCTTGATTTGAGAGCACCTCTAGGGGTTCTACTTCACTTGTCCTTAGAAGCTGGGCACTCAGGGACACTCCAGATATAGTAAGGACTGCGTCCCTAGTCCAATCTAGTTCTATACAGTCTCTCCGCGCACAGAGTCATCGGAGCGCCACATACTATGTGCTCCGCTAATGCAAAAGAGAAGGAAACATAACCCTATCCTCAAGAAAAGCAGAGTGACAACTTTAGAAATCCACTGAGGAATCCATCTTTAGTGTGTCTTTCACCACAAAAGGAAAGATGAGAGTTTCATTAGTAAGCTTAATATTGCAGCTATAGTGATCATAGCACAAATATGCTACAACTACACATTTTTATCATGCCTTTCTTGAAAAATTTCAGCTCACTGATTTAAAACTCTACATGTGGACTGATGAGGATTTATTTAAGCCTTCATTCCTCGTTTCTCATGTCTAAGATGGAGATATTAATAGCACTCTCTTACCGGCTTATCATAGAAATTAAATGAATGAGAAAATACATAAAACCCACAAAAAATAGTGCTTCACACATAATGAGCATTTAACATTTTATATTTTAGTACATATTATTATTGATGGTATAATAATCTGTTTTTTGTTTTTAACTTTTAACAGCTCCAGTCTAAGAGAAATAATTCTTAGGGGAACTGAGGGTCATAAAGGTCAGGTACCAAGTTAAAGTTTTACCACTCTGCAAGTACTGGAATCAACATTAGGATCCCCATAGCCTGCTGCCTCCCACACTCCTATCCTGATCATTCACATACACAGCCTAAGCTTCAGAAAACTCCAACTCAAAAGTCATCTCAGATAGCATCTTTTTATTTATTTCCTTTCTAGACGTTTCATTCTAAAGCAATCTCACAGAACTGATTGTTTTGAAACCTCCCCTCATTGCTCCTGCTTCCTCTCCTCCAAGAAAAGGACAACACTGTTCAAGGACTTTTTCATAGGGAAGGAGGCAATAGCAGTTTTAAAATGTTTTTAACACTGTGACATCATAGAAATTTTTCACCAGAGGTAATTATCTAAGATGTACTGTTTTTTCCCTTAGCTTTAGGGTTAATTTAGTCCCTAATTAATTCCCCTTCTGTCATGTGTTTATTTGGAAACTACTCTTGTGAGAAACAAGTGCCATCAGGACCAACATCCACTGGGCAACAGAATGGCCCATGGCTGAGAACCAGCTTGTATTGTGGCCACATGTCTATGACGGAGGTCATAGGATGACAAGCAAGGAATGCAGACATTTCTGATGGTACAGCAGGTGTTTTATACTATTAGATGAAGAACTAAACTAATTGAAATAGTACTCCTTTAGCTAAACCTGAGATATGATTTTGCTTTAACAATACAAAATTCTCTTTTCAAATACCATTAAACATGTGCCTTTTAAATGGATCAATATACATAAAGCTCAGTATTTCAATATGGAAGGAGCCAACACTTAGCAGTTTATAATAATGAAATTTTATTGATTTAATGTAGTAGAAGTGCTTTTACTGGTCTATGAAAAATGCAGGTGAAAATGTACGGAGCATTTTTCTAATTAATGGACTTTGGAAATCTAAGAATAGTGTTCCAAAAACACTTGCAGTTTAACTCTAAGCAAACGCTGATACTCCAGGCAGTCTATCAGTAGGACTTTGGACACTAAAATTGTGGTGTTGCTATTTTCGACATCACCACCTGGTATATAACGGAAATCCCTCTGTTACCAGTGACAAAGTCTTGATTCTTGCCAGCTCTGACTTTACCTTCCAATAGAGGGAACCGGCAACAGGGGAGAATACAATAGAAGCAACACTTTCAAAAATTATATTCCAAATATAGAACAGATTTCCTTGCCAAGTGGTCAGAATGGCAAAGCATCTTGCAACATTTGCCATCACTTAATAGGGTTGAATGTGTAGGGCATGCATCCCAGGGACGAGTTGGTTTCTCCCAGGCACCATGCCTCCAGCTTGGGTAGCTGCCATCAGGTTCACAGTGAGGCCTCACAGAACACAAACTGGGCAATTAAGCTTTCTCAATGTGGAAAACAGATGTGACTGAACACATAATCTACAATGTGTTCTGAATTTTTCTACAGAAAAGTAACTTTCCATAGAAGTGAAAACTGTATGTTTGTATTAAGCACAGACTACCTATGCTCACACAGTAGTTGTAAGGAATATCACTGAGAACCAGATTTAAAGAAACGCAACAATAAACAGAGGTTGATGGCATCCAGCAAATTTCAACTTCTAGGACGGCTATTTAACTGACTCTCAATTTTCATTTCCACGTTCAAGAAAATCTTAATGTTCACTTTTCTGAGATGCTTCCAGGGATTTTAAAGTTCTTCAGCCTTTCTATACTGTTCAACAACCAATATTTTTTATGACCTGCTTCCTTCCAAAAAAAATTCAAGTGACCCGTAATGACATGAACAGGATAACAAAGGGGACATAAGTATTTGAGTAACTACCAATCAAATAAAACAATTTTAAGTGGACTCAAACTTTTCTTTACACCTCCAATCTTGATATTCCTAGTATGAATTTATTCATCATTACTGGGATTACATGAACTCACAGCCAAGGCTGGAATGCATGTTTTGTCCTTTTCATCATCCTTCCCTGACTCTTTCTTTTCAAGTTGGATATCATCCACTATGGCCTTTTTAAAACACAACTTCAATCAAGCCATTCCCTTAATTAAGAATTTTAATAGCTTTTTATCTTTTAAAGAATAAAGTCCAAAATCTTTAGCATAGCATATAAAACACATAGCAGTCTAGCCACAGTCCCTCTATTCTTCTTTACCCTCTACTAAATCTTGCAGAGCACTGGTTGCCCCAACAATACTGAATTAAACTATTAAAACAAATACTTCTCGGTGCCCAAATTCTTCCTTCTGCCTTAAAACTTCCTTTCCTCGTTCTCTAGCAAAGTTCCACTGACCCTTCAAGATCAAGGCTAAATGTCTCCTCTCTACAGGAGTCAGCCATGACTTACATGAGTATCATCATGAGTTGCTCCTTCACCTGTCTTTTGTTTAAGTTTGTATACATGTACCTCAAAATCTTAAACCTTGATAATGTTTCCTTGTCTCATACCAGATTATAATTTCTTGGAAGACAGTAGGAGTACATTACTCATCATAGAAAGCTAAATTTTAGAATACTGCCTGGTACCATTGGCACTGATCAAAGTTTGCTGGATGAATGACTTTAGGGTAAGAAATTATCAGCATCTCTATCACTTTTTGAGCCCTTACTAAGTGGCAGCGAGTGAGTTAAGTACTTCATATGTGTTATCACTACATCCTCACGTAACTTTTCAAGTGAAGGACTACTATTATTTCCTTTCTACAGGTGGGAAAACTGAAGCTCAGTAGTTAAAATAATTTGCCTAAGTTCATGCAGCTAGTGAGGAAAGGAACTGGAGTTCCAAATGCTGGCTTGTTTGATTACAACCCTGTGCACTGAACCACTACACTATTTGCTTTCATCCCTTACAGCTCTGTTGAAGGAACACAGAAACCATGGATAACACAGTTCTATTTGCTACACATAATATGGCATAGAATCTTCCACCCTAAATTATTGCCCCAGGGCCTCAGAAATAAATACTGACCTTTTTTTAAAATTAGGCGATAGCCCTCGGCTACCCCTCAAGCATATCAACAACTTTTGGCCTTTGGTTAAAAACCACAAGAGTAGAAATGTCTTTCGTATTGGTAAGGCCATATTTGTCATATTGTGATACAAGTAACTTCCAGGTTACAGAAAATATACTTTAGTGCAACTTGTGCTTCTATTAGATCCTTATCAGGCATTGTCAAAAATCAATACCCAAGGTATTAAAGGACATGCTTCTAACAGGTCTGTTGCTGTCAGGTCTTCCTGGGAACCACATTTTTGCAAGGGTAGCTGGCAAACATCAATATACTGTGGACCAGATCTGACACAGACCTTTTGATCCCACTGTCAATGCCTAGAGCCCAAATGAATTTGATTCCATGACTGCTCTTGAAAATAAACTCACGGAGGGAAAAGGGAGCAAAAATCAGATGCAGATGATTCTGTGAGCAAATGCCTTCTGGTTCTTTTTTTGAGTACTTCCCAAGTCAGAGTGGAAACAAAGTTATTGCTGAGATAGTGCCTTGTTAGTAAGGGCAGAAGATAGACACCTGCCCAATGCAGAGTGCCACTGTCATGATGAGAAACCTGACATGTCTTATAATGCTAGTCTCCCAAAAAAAAAAAAAAAATGTGATTTAAGGGATCCTATGTGGTCTGCATATCATTTCAGTTATGAGATGTCAAAATGGATAAACTTTCTATTCATAAACCCCTTTGTCACAAATGAAGAAAATTAAAGTGTATTACTGTCTAGGTTGCAAACCACAGGTGCTGAGTGCAGTGATTTCAGGAGGTTAGATATCAGGTTAAAAATCAGGTTAGCTTCAAGCCATTTCTGTAAGTTTTTTGCCATGAATAAGGAATCCTTTGTCTGGACTGTCTATACAGAATCATGGGGATTGAGTCATGCTGTTGAATGGGAAAGGCAATATGAACCTTTGCCTAGTGTGGCCACAGCATGTAAGAGGTAGTGACTTTTGCAGATTATACTGAGTAAACTGGCATTTGCTACACTCTATTATGTGATTTCCTAAATCCAGATTAATCTCTGGCCTTCAGACATGGGCTGCAGTCAACTGTTTCCATACAAAATGTTCCCAGATGTGCTACAGGTAGTGTGGTCCAAAAAAAAAAAGACTAATCCTTTCCAATATGATTGGCATCCTTTATGGGCAGATAACTCATGTGATGTGAACAGCTTCAATTCCTCAGGCAGTTTTTCAACTCTACACCACCTCCAGTTGCAGTTTAAAATACAAGCCAATCCGGGATTTTGTACTTAACAGTGCAACTTTATCCTTTGGAATAGAGGGGTCACTAAGGTCTCTTACCATCACAACTTTTAGAATCTGCTTTATGTAATAACATGTGTTATGAGGTAGCAGATGGTTCAAAGTGCAGCACTCACTGTTTCTCTTCCAGACTTATATATAATCATGTAATTAAAAGAATGAAACAAAGCTTTCAGCACTGCACATGTGATAAAACAATTAAAGTTATAGACTTATTCTTAGAAAACAGACCCAAAGAGATAGATGAATAGCAAAGGATACAAAGGCAAACCCATGGAGTCTACTATTGAATCTCCTCTCAGGACAGCCATAAGGCGTTATTTTTCAAATGTATATACTTCAGCGCCGTAGACCGCACTTCTCTGGGAAAGTAAGCATTTGATACCTCTCACCATCTGGAACTCTTAGGTAAGTACAGATCCACATAAAAATCAGTCATTGTCATTCCTTTTAATATATTAGCACAGCCTCAGAAGCCAATGACAATGAAAGTGCTGAAAAGCATCCTTGTGAATGGGCAATCTTTTGAGTAGGTAATCTGTTTCTACCAGATTCTAAATCTGTACACCCCTTTTCGTCTTCTGTTGAAAAAAAAAAAAAAAAAAAACCTGGCATTGTGCCATCACAGAAGGCAGAAAGCTTGTGTTTCAAATGGGTACATCATGGATATCCTAAGTGGGAAAGGTGACCACAGGACTGATGGGCGGGCTCAAATGGGCCTGAAGTTTCCTATTCATATTCCCTTTTCACAACCTCAAAGAAAAGACTACCTGAGCTCTTCCCCATAATTCATACTTTTTCATTCTCATGACCGGAACATCGTTGAAATGAAGCATGACACCTGGAATCCTAAAAAGAGTCCCTCTGACTAGCTAAAAAAATGTTAGAAGTAAAACTTCCAAATAAATTTGTCTTTAACTCAAAATTCCCAACATAAGGACGGTTTCAATGACTACAGTAGTATCCATCCACAATCAGCTGATTATTGGAAAAGTAAAGCTTTAAACATCCCAAGAAAGAAGTAGCAACTATAAGGACAGCTCTGGGGTTTGGCTGCTTATGTATCTTGTACAGGAAGCACTTGTCTCTAGAAAAACCTTACCTTACCAGCAGACCTTACTATCAGTTCATTTGTTGAAGCCTGCCTTAGATATACATTTACAGGATTCCTACTTTGGTGTATGATGTTCAAGAACTAAGGTTTCATGGATAAGGCTCTTAGTTTGCTTCCCTTAGAATGAAAAGACAGTTTTCTAGCCCAAAAGGAATTGGTTCAGTGGCCCAATCCAGTTGATATCATATTGACTTCCTTTTGTATACTCCTAGTTAGTGACACAGAGATAATTTGAAGAAATCAGTTTTTATAGTATGAAAACCTTTGCTTCAGATTCCTAAATGTCTAAGCCAATTCCATGTCTAATGTGTCATCTCATTTTAGTGGAATGAACATAATTAGTGAAAGATCCACATTGCAGAGCAAATCATTTATCAATAGTGTTTGAGAGTATCTTTACATTGCCTGCTGGTAGCCAGCTATTTTTTTCCCACAGAAATCTATGCTTGTAATAGAAAAGATTACATGGGAGAGAAACAAACTACTAACTCATTCATCAGTTCATTCACTTAACAAACATTATGGAGCACCTCTTTATTGTGCAAGACACCGAGGAAACAGAAATTAACTTTACACATCCCCTGTCCTTAAGAATTCTCATTCCAGTAGAGGAATTAGCAATTAGAAATCACTATTATACTTTGATATGTGCCATGAAGAAAATACATAATGGAGGACAAGAGTCTCAGATAACAGGCACCAACTCAGCTTGAGGTGAGGCATAAAGAAAGGTTTCCCAGAGACGGGGTCCTTGAATGGATTCGCCAAGCAGACAAGTGGTAAAGGTCGTTTTAAGCAGAATGAACATTATGTGAAAAAGAATGTAGATTTGAGAACATCATTTGCAGTAAACTTTATGCACAGACCCAGAACATAACACATTGAGGAAACTACATGGAACCGAGCTCCTCCGGAAGGGACAAGAATGGGAAAACAGTGTCAGATGTTCAACAACAGTGTCAGATGTTCAACAACATGCAACAATGGTTTTTTTGGACAACTACTGCAGGTAATGCCAATCCTAAATAACTCCAGCTTGCAACTACAAAAATGAGAATAATACAAGAAATCTTCATTTTAGACCATATCATCTGCAATGTGCATAATAGTATGTGGTCAGGACTAGCATCCCAGGATCCTAAATGTTTCTCCTTTAGCCAACAGGATCAATAATATATTTATCACTTAACAGGTTACAATGAAAACCTGGCAATGGCTAGTCCTACATAAATTCAAACCAGCCAGAAAATGAATACTCCAAGGTGTGCAAACACTGAATATCAAACTCTAATACACACCACATAGGGGAAAGAGTTCCATTAAATCTGTGTGCAGCCTCTCCAGCCCCTGAAAATAACAGGCTTTGCCATAAGGTCATTGTATTTCTCACATAAATCATGAAGCCGAACATGATCATGATATTTATAGCTTGAAGCTTTCAACTTCACAGTTAAAATTTCCCAGTGGATTCTCAGACAACTGCTGTTATCTCTGAAGATGGTCAATCAGAAAGCAAATGCTCACATAGCCACAGGAAAATATAGGCTGAAAAATGAAAAAAAAATATATATATATATATACTTTTGATAACAAGGACTGATTACTCATGGCCCTCAAATCAAGGAGTTTATGCCACCAGAAATTTTTAAATAGACAAACATGTTATAACTTGAAATATATATCTGCCATAGTGTAGTGAGAAGATTCACATATGACAGAGGTGCAGGGCTTGGATTGAGAACGGACTGAGTCTGGGAAGGTGACCGCAGTGACAAATCCTATGGGCTCTTTAGTAAGATCCAGAGAAACTGCTTCTCGGTTTCTTAATCTGTACCACAGGCTAATGGTAGTATCTGCTGCATAGATTGTTATGAGAGTTAAGCTAGATAATACATCTATAACAACTAGAATGCTAGCTTGTACCAAAATATGAGGACTATTAAAAATATGAAAGATCTTTAAAAGGCTTCCAAATAGGGCAGTCCACAAATAGTAATTCTGAAAATAGGGACTATGGGATAGTTCATCCCTGTACACTCTTGAGGAATTGTGAACTGGTATCTAAAAAGGGGGTAGACCCCTCAAAAATCCATCTTTGACTTTAGCTCCCCGTGGACTTCTGGTGCTGAACTGCAACTTAGCATTTGTAACCTCATTTTCCCCCAAGTTTTCTTCTTCTTTGTTCACTTTTGTCACTTTAACTTGAATCCAGAAATTTACATCTCTTTCTATGTCATATCATCTTATTGCCAGAGAGAGTCTAGTCCTTTGGGAGAAATCAAGAAATTGGATCTCATCTTAGCTCTTCTGTTTATTGGCTGTATAAATTCTGGAAAGTCACTTCACCCTGTGAGCTTCAGCTTCCTCACCTATAAAACAAAAGGCTTAGATCATCTTCATGGTTCCTTCCAGTTCTAAAATGTAAAGATCTTGTAGCTTACTTACATTTTTTTGCCCAAAGTCTGATAAAAATTTAACCTGACTTGACCACCTCACACAGACTTTATTTCAAACTACTGTCTTAGAATATATTCAACTTTCTCATCCAGTTCCTATCACATTCTCTTTTCCACAAGAGTCCTAGTAATGTCACTGATGCCTTATGGAAGTCACAGTCCTCCAGGGCTACACTTTTTCCCTAAATTGTTCAACTAATGCTGAGATGTTCTCTAGTGAAATCCATTCTTTATGAATTGGTGCTGTGTCTTTCTAAGCTCTTGCATGACCTCTAATCAAAAATCAAAACAAAATAAAACAAACAAACAAACAAAAAAACACTCTACAGAGTTATCAAAATATATCCTGCTAACTGATTTATTCACTCTTTATTTTTTCTGAATTTTCCCTTCCTCCTTCCTTTTTAACCTTCTGACAGTCCTCCCATTATTGATTTCTCAAAGATTACTGATGGTGATTCCACAGATTCATCTACTATTTCTTCCTGAACTCAGAACTGGAAGCAAACTCAAATAACATGATTATGGGTTTCTGTTTGGTCTTCTCTCCCACACTGATGTGAGATAACATCTTCATATAATTGTATTACCATCTCCAGGTTAGGACACATTCTCACTGGAGAGATAGAGGATGACAGAGGGACAGAACAAGGTCTTTTCTTTCACATTCTAGGACCACCTTCCCCAGCCAATGATTCTCCCTTCTCACCAAGTCTTTTGCTGAAGCATAATTTAAACACAAAACAGAAAAAACAATCACTTAGTTCCATTTTCACATTTTGTGTTTTAGTCCCACTACTTCTCCTGGGTTAATTCCCATCTTTTACGCTATCTATGGGGATGCCCGAGGACCCGGCACACCTCTAGCACCCATCCCTTGTCACTAGTACTGTTACCAATCAAATGCCCCCATACAGGCTAACCCAGTGGTTCTTTGAAGGTCTTGTCTTTTCTGGGTTTTTTTTTTTGCAATGATTGTATATGGTTGGAGTTATTTTTAAGTCTTTCTATTTCTCTTAACCTATGTTCCTTTTTAGAGTCTCTGGCCATGAGAAGTGTACCTCTACTTTTAAATCATTTTTTTGCTAAAGCACATGTAACTTGATTCTGGTTTTCCTTCCTCCACTCCTGCTAATAATATAACTGAATAACTTTCTCTCAAAATTTCACATTACATCCCCATCCTACAATGGTTCTTCTTTTACTTTTAAAATGATGTCCAGTGTAGGAGTTCCCCTTATTCCTTCATGCTTTCTCAGAGAAACCATATGGCCAGTAAAGTAAGTCAGGAATGCCTCAGATGCCCAGTTTTGAGACAAATGAGATAGGAAACATCCAGTTGACAACTGTCTGGATTTTCCCCAATCCTACTTTCAAGTTTTTATGTCAGTAAGAAAACACCTACTAACAACAGACAATCCAAGCCTCAACATCACTTGTGTTCTTCTCTCCTATTCTCCCCACCTGGATGTCTTTCTGTGATTCACCCTTCAGATTCATAGTCACATGATATGAATAATTATAATAATTGTAATGATCACAGTTTTATTCTAGCCCACCATCCTCCCCAACGTGCTACACCTCATTGTGGCCCTTCCCAGTGCAGGGAATCTTTTCCACATCCATTATTCTACGCATGGTTCCTTCTATTGTACAGCCTACCTTGTCTGAAAATTGTTTTCAGACTTCCTGGAGAGGTAGACATGAAGCCACAGGATCTTATCAGTCAACAGACAAGAACTCTTTTCTTAAGCAACTTCTCATTACTTGTACCCCTCTGGGAGAAGAAAGTTTTGGCAGCTTAGGATCTTTCACTTGGCTCCTAGCTGCCAGAAAATAATATCTCTGGGCATTTTTCAAGTCCTTTTATTCCTGCCTCCCTGAGGGGTTAAGGTCATGAAGAATGTAACTTGAAGATGAGAATAAACTATAGCATTAAGAGAAGACAGTTTCTCCAGTGCCACCCAGAAACACCATTACCAAGCCAAGCCTTTGTATGAGCTGGGCTCTCTCTTCTTGTACATAAATCCAAAGGAAGCCAGATCATCAGTCTAGAAGTAATGACAGTACTTGCTTATTCCCACATCTATCAGGCTAAGTAAACAAGCGATACTCCTATGTTCAGATGAAACAGTGTAGGCCATTGTGTTCAGGGTCTGTGCTACTGATGAAAGAAGAAATAAATGGCATAAAGCCTTCAGCTACCCAGCTACCCAGCCACTTACCTCTGAGCCCCCAAATTCATCCATATCATAGGATATTTAAAAAATTCAAGAAAGATTTAGGTCTTAAATTTGCTTTGTTTTACATGGCAAGTGCCATATTTTCTACCTGTTCTCTATGTAGTTAAGGAAGACGTACCAAGATTTGAAAAGATACAGAAAACATTTTTGATAACTCTGGGCTATCAAGTGTTGGTTTTAATAGCAGGACAGATCTTCAGGAACATGCTGTGTGACTGTGTATGAACTTGGCTGCTGGTTTCCTTTGCCAGATGAAATGATGATTAATCGGGACTCAGGTGTCAGTTGTTTTATGTTACTTGTGCTCTTTGCTAACAGCTGCCTTTTTCAAGCTGTGCTTCCTACATGTCAAATGTAAACCTGAAACCACAATTTCTAGAAGGAAAATTTCAAAGTACTCATAGAGTATATCAGAATACTCAGTGTTGTTTCTGATTAAAGTACAATTAGAATATTATATAACTTAGCTGAAGTCAGTAAAGAGATAGAAGGGTTTGGAGCACGCAAAGTATTCAAGATAAAATAAAACAAAATTATTAGGTATACATACAATGTTTGTAAATATTTTAAGATAATATTTATGCAAATATTCAATGCATAAAATGCTCTTTGATATGCTAGTATCACTTTCCTTTTTTATTATGCAAAAAATAAAAATAGTTAAATATTACCGGTAGGTGAATTATAACAAATTTAAATTCTTTATTTAAAGCTTTAAAATTTTGAAGTAGGTGGTTCTTTCTTGATAAGGTCTTTAGTATTTCCTATTTGCTTTTTAATTAAAAATGCCATAAAAATTGCATTTTTATGCTTTCTTTTCACACAGCCCAAACAGAAACAACAATTCAAAAGGAAAAAGAAAGCAAAGAAAATGTTGGCCAATCTTTTTAGAAGTTGAGAAAAGCATATGCCCAAAATTTGGAGTGGACCAAAACGAATTTTTTTTCTTACCCTAGATAATAAATGTCTAATTTGGACTGTCCATGTGGCATAAGGTTCCCAAATTAAACTCTTTCAGAGATTGCCTTTTTTTAGCAAAAGAGGGGGAAGTGAGAATCAGACAACACCCAGGCTCTCTATACAACCACAGCCAAGTTTTCTAAAAACCAGTTTGGCCAATCCCCTGTAGTTCATTGCCTGACTGGGCTATATAGCAAGACTCCAGAAACTTAAAAGAACCACACAGAAGACACCTGAACAGGGCTCATCGTAACCTGGGGACTAGCCTAAAGTCTGGGAGAAAGGGAGGACTGCCCTTCTCATTTCTCTCCTAATGCCCTTTCCCAAAGCATAAACTACCTGCTTGAAACCTGCTCCCTGATAACCAAAACACAGTATCCAGGGAAGTATCTGGTGATGTGCTAAGAAAACTTCAGTGATCTAGAGGTGAAAAGGAAGCTGGGTCAACAGTCTGGTATTACTCATTTTTCATGTCCATTTACCTCCAGGTTTCTAAAACAAGTTCTTCTCCCTTCCTCCCCTCCCCCACGCCCCACCCACTCAGGTGGCAAACTTGCTGAGGCTCTTCCAGATCCCTCAGATAAGCTACGCGTCTACCAGCGCCAAACTCAGTGACAAGTCGCGCTATGATTACTTTGCCAGGACCGTGCCCCCTGACTTCTACCAGGCCAAAGCCATGGCCGAGATCTTGCGTTTCTTCAACTGGACCTATGTGTCCACAGTAGCCTCGGAGGGTGACTACGGGGAGACAGGGATCGAGGCCTTCGAGCAGGAAGCCCGCCAGCGCAACATCTGCATCGCCACAGCGGAGAAGGTGGGTCGCTCCAACATCCGCAAGTCCTACGACAGCGTGATCCGCGAGCTGCTGCAGAAGCCCAATGCACGCGTCGTCGTGCTCTTCATGCGCAGCGATGACTCGCGTGAACTCATCGCCGCCGCCAGCCGCGCCAATGCCTCATTCACCTGGGTGGCCAGCGACGGCTGGGGAGCACAGGAGAGCATCGTCAAGGGCAGCGAGCACGTGGCCTACGGCGCCATCACGCTGGAGCTGGCCTCACACCCCGTCCGCCAGTTCGACCGCTACTTCCAGAGCCTCAACCCCTACAACAACCACCGGAACCCCTGGTTCCGGGACTTCTGGGAGCAGAAGTTCCAGTGCAGCCTCCAGAACAAGCGGAACCACCGGCGCATGTGCGACAAGCACCTGGCCATCGACAACAGCAACTACGAGCAAGAATCCAAGATCATGTTTGTGGTGAACGCTGTGTACGCCATGGCTCATGCCCTACACAAAATGCAGCGCACCCTCTGTCCCAACACCACCAAGCTTTGCGACGCTATGAAGATTCTGGACGGGAAGAAGTTGTACAAGGACTATTTGCTGAAAATCAACTTCACAGGTAAGTGAGGAGCCTTTACTCATCTTCTGTGGGGTAAACAGGTGGTATCAAATAGGAATCAAATACTCTGTCCCTGACCCAGAAATCTTTGTTTCGGGGCCACAAAAAGGGTTCACACTGTTAAATATTTCAAGATGCAATATGATGGCCATGATGTTCTTACTTATTTTTGAGTGAATATCTTCGCTGATACACTACATGAAATTGAAAGGCTCCCTAGACTAGGGTGATCTGTGGTAGCTGCCTGTATGTGGGCCACGCTACATTTGCTCTCTTTCTTGTTAGCTATGGGGTATGACATGTGTGATATGGGCATTTAATCTTCTTTAGCAGAACTGGCAACTCTCTAAGGAACATGAACTTCCAAGCCTTCCTTGTGGGTGATTTGAGCAAAAGAATCTCATAACTTTCACAGTGGATGAGAGAAAAAAGTCACTGTTTTCACAGAGCTTAATTAGGGGCAAAAAAGGGAAAAATACTCAGACCATGGTGATTTCCAGGCATTTTAGTTTAATTATATACAGAAACATTTCCATGTCAACATTAAGAATTGTAGATTTTCTCAAATGATGTGATGAAATGAAACTTTTTCTGGGAGCCTGAGTATAAACAAATTAAAGGCTGATGGAAGTCATTCCAATAGAATAGTGAATAGGCAAAGGTGTATTTGAAGTGGCTTTTGTTTTCTCTTCATTTGATTCTAAATATGGTAAAGCATTTCTAAAGATAGCATTGCATTTCAGTGCATTAGTAGCATAAAAAGCACAACATTTTTAGGTTTGCATTCTCTAAGAAGGCACATGTGATACATTAAAGTGCTGGTTCGGAGGACTTTAGCTTTACCCCCAAATCATTAATGGTAAGTAATATTATAGAGCACAAAAAAACTTGATGCCAGAAAATATTACAATGATAAAATGCTTTCATTTGCCTAAATTGCTAATAATCATCTCCCATGCCATTAGGGCATCATTCAAATCTACATAGTCTGTTTCAATTGGTTTCTCCCCCAAGACATGAAAATTTGCATGTTCAAATCATCCTGTTATTGGAGTAAGTGGCAGTTCTCACATCTCCTCTATAGGATCACTTGGCAGTCATATGACCTAAAAAAATCACTGGTAGGACTTATGCCCATTGGTTCCTACTCCAAAATTCTAATTCCTAAACCAGCCTTGAAAATAAGAACAAATTTATCTGCCTGCGTTTTGCACATCTTTTCCTCATTCTACCTAGAGGGAGCCAAAAGTAGTAGAAATCAGTTATGTCAATATTTTCTCTTATTCATCTACTAGAGATGTCTCTTACCATTGGAATGACTGTTTATAAGTGGCAAAGATTAAACTCTTTCTATGCCCTGTATTCCCACAAGTGCATTCCATATAGAAATAACAAATATATATTTTATATATAATATCAAATCACCATTTATCTCAAAATCCCAGATCAGTTTCCACTGACATATCCAAAAAATAAGAATGGACCACAGAATTAGTAAAAAATAGTATCTTTGCTCTAAATATAAATGAATTTCACAGGTATCTGTAAATACCACCTACAATGCACTTAAGTCTTACAGATAAATAAGATAAGCAGCCTCCCTACCCACTTCTCACTACCCTCGAGTTTATTATTGATCTTTATTCCCTACATATATTCATTAACTTTATTATTCTAGTCCATCCCTCACTCCTCAGTATGCAAATATACAAATCTATCTGCTCATCAGCAGCTACTATAGAGGGAGTTCTTATATTTCAGAGAGCCCTTGCAAGGTATTTTATATAACCAAATATTTTCCTTCATTTCCCAGACTGAGTCTTAAATGGCAAAGAAAAGTGAAGGAATAAGGCCATTATTTGGATAAATGAAACAAAAGTATCTTCTTTTTGTCTGTCTTGTTCAATTACTGGCTTTGATTCTACAATTTGGTTCAGCTTTGTAAACTTGACCACAAAGTGCTATTTTAGCCTTTTCACTTTGTTCAACATTACCAATAATTCTCCACCTCTGAAGACAAAAGGGTGAAAACCAGGTGGAAACTACAGAGAAGACAGGGAACTTAGACCAGCCCCCACTGCCACAATGCTTAGTAATGTGGGAATTGGACCAGAAAGTACCTTACTATGAGAGGACATTGAGATGCTAAAGGAGCTAAATATGTATATTTTAAAAATAAGGTTAACCTAGTTATCTCTTGAAAAGTAGGTTTTGTTTTACATTTTTTTTCTGAAATAGTATCTCTGTTTTTCTAATTTGAATATTGACCCAATGGACTAAGTACAATAGTAAACAGCAAACAATCTTTGCTCAAATGGGTTAAAAAAGTCCTCTTCCAGACATCTGCTTGTACTTAGCGCATTTACTCAAAGATTGTTCTGACAAAGGACAGTTGCACCCAACCTCCTAAGGGCTCTACTCATTACAGGATGGAAAAGCTAAGCCTCCTGAGACTTTTAACTACATAAATTAAAATACTCTGGTTCCTCAGTACGTTCCTACTAGCTAGTTCCAGCACTGGCCAACATGAGTATCCTTGGAGTTAACCCAGTTTGATATTCCTTTTACAAAAAGAGATTTTTGCAGAACTATAGTTTGTAAAACATTCTTCAGAAGAGTGAGCTCTCCCGTCATAGGTTCTAACCACTATCTACCTCTTGCTATGCACCCTATATTCACCCTTCCTTCCATAAGACTACTTGCAGTTCCCCAAGTACATCATACCTTTACTTTTGTCCTTGTATCTTCTGTACATGAGATGTACATGTAATGTGTATGTGTGTTTCCTTCACCTAGAACCTCTCCCCCGTCCCCATCTACCCTAACTAGTACCTTCACTCACTCGGTCTCCATTGCTACCACCCTGGTCCTAGCCACCAAGCCATCTCTAGGCTACAGTTCTACAACAGCCTCCTAACTGATTCACTCTGGCCCCTCTCCAGCCCAGCCTCCACAATCCATTCTCTCCACAGCAGCCAGGATGCCCTTTTAAAACTTAAATCAGAGCAAGTCACCTCTCTACTCACAAACCCTTGGAGAGTTCCCCATTTCACCCAAAACTAAAAGTCAAAAAGTCTTTGCAATGCCCTACAGATGTCTTCCCGGATCCACTTCTTCCCTGTCCTTCTTGCTCTCCTGTCATGACCTTTCATTCCCCCTGCCTCCCTTCACTCCAGCCATCCTTGTTTCCAAAGTCAGGGCTCTTTCCACTGGCAGCTCTAGCCATCTGTAATGCCCAATCCCCAGATATCTCTATGGCTAGTCAGTTCCCTTACTTCCTTCGGGCCTTTACTTTAATGTTAGCTTTTCAGAGACCCACCAGGCAATCCTTCTGGAAGTTGTAATTCACCGCCGCTACCCCACCACAGGCATCCCTATTTCTCTCTAAGCTGCTCTACTTCTTTTATACACAGTGATTTTTTCCCCTTTTCTCTTATACCACCTCATTTATTTTCATGTATATTCTCCACTGTTTGATCTTCATACTTGAATATAAACGCCATGAAAACAGAAACTGTTATCAGTTTTTTCACTGACAGAGCTCAAGCATAATGGGTGCTCAGTATTTGTTGGTTACGAATATCACTTGACACCCAAACTCATATTTCCTTCTCGGTCTCCACTACTACATTGTGAGCTTTTTTAAGGCAGAGAACGTATGTTTCATCTCTGATCTCAAATACACAGCATCTGGTATAGAGTGGGCATTATATAAATGTTTACTGAAGGAATAAGGAATGAGAAAAACAATCAATAGATTTATAATATTCTTTTTATAAAAATTTAATGTATATACTGTGTTCACTAACAAGTGAATTTCAACAAAGTATATGACTTCTAGAATGGCTTGCATTTACTCAAACACTGTCCTTTACTTAAACACTGTCCTATCATTGTATTTAAGATCAATTTAAAACCTAACAGCAATAGCTCTGGCTCTGTTATCCATCTCTGTTTTACAGATGAAGCCCCAAAACTCACAGTGATTTGCCCAAGGTCATCATCTGGTTAGTGGCAGGAACAAAGACTGAAATCCAGTCACCGGGTCTGAGGCTGCTTTCACCAAGGACCCTGGGATGTTGAGGTCTTTAAGGCCAAATACCCAACATCATTTCTGACATATATTAGAACTTAATGGTATGTTGACTGAAGGAAGGCAAGACAGTCAACAGTTAAGTTTGAAATATGTTTCTTTCTGGGCTCTTTCTTATGATTCCTTTAATGCTCCCGGGCCACTTCTCCAATTAGTTGGAGCTGAGATGGTTCATAAAACACCCACACTTTGTTAGCTGAGCCTTAGAATCTAAACCTTAGGATATTAAAAAATTTTTTTCAAAGCTCTTTTTTGTTGTTAGTAAAGTGATTTCCATCTGAAAGGGCCATATCATCCAGAATTCTGAAAGAAATATTTAAATGCGAATTGTTCGTTGACATTTGACTCTTCATAATTGACTTTGAATGAATTCCATGTGCTAGTCATGTAAAAGGAAAGCTTAAACTACCAAGTGAGTTAGAAAGAGATGAAGTAGAGAGGGATATTAAACATCCACAGCCATGCAATATCACTCTCTGCTGTGTGTTCACAGTACAGTGCAATCTCTTTTTATTCGGAGACCAATTCCAGAAAGTGGAGGAGAATAAAATCACTGAGTGACAAAAGGCCTTCCCCAAAGATGAACTCGCCCCTACCTCTCAATTGACAGAGGTGGAAATTCAGAATGTCAGTATTATTATCTTCACTTACTGAACCACATAAAAGTGAACTCAACTGTCAGAATGATGTGGAAACCGGAGTATACCCAATTCAAAAGAAAAAAGGAAGAGCTCCCACTTACTGAACATACTGCCAGGGGTGCTCCAAGACACATCCACTGTTGAGGAGGCATTCTCTTGGAAACAACACTCATAGCATTCCTCTGTGTGATTCGCTGGGGTGGGTGGGCTAGAATGTTTAAGGGAAAAACTGAGAACTTGGCACAATAGGAAATATATCCAAGATCACATAATGAAATACGTCACGTGGTAGTCATTCATTCCACAGATGTGATTAGACTTCATGCTGGGACCTGGGGACACAGCAGTGAACAGGAGCAATGCAGTCCCTGCTTCCTAGAGCCACTCAAGTATAGAAGCAGGATGATCAGGGCCTGCAGTATTAGGGTCTTGCCCTAGTCTCTGTGTTCTAAGTTTTCATTTTGAATTAGAAAATTATTATGTATCTTAAGGTAAGCCCAGAAGAAATTTCCAGCTCACTGGACATATCTCCCAGGGTTTTACTTGCAAGCAAAGGGGTCAACTCTTATGCTGGACTTGTGGTCCTAATAGGACTGATAATAGGACACACAACAATGACAGTTTTTGTTGTTCTTGCTCATTTGGTTGGTTGCTTGTTTTTTTTCTTTTTTCTTTTTTTTGGGGGGAGGTGGAAGGTCTTGAGGTGAGGTACACTCATCTCTTGGTGTCAGCAAGGAGGCAGACTGCTGAGATCAGAGACCTGGAGCCTGGTGGGGATGGTGCAGCCTTGTTCTTATGTTTACAATTCTCCACACCAGAGGCAGAAAATGAGTAGTCCAGCCTCTCTGTCCCACTCACCTCTGCATCTGACTCATCCAGTAGGTCCAAGGATCACTCCTTGTTGAGACTATAATCACAGAACACAGGCCAGGAAGGGCAGATTTTCTGGAACACTGCACTCCAAGGAATATGTTTGAGCTGGCCCCAAACCAGCAAGGCTCTCCTCTTGAAAAGTACAGGCCATCCAAGGCACAGTGAGGAAGCCAAAATGGTAATGGCCACATCTTTAGATGAATGGGCTTTGAAGTCCCTGAAAGAGCAAACTGCTCTTGATCTTGCTTCCTCTCCTGGAACATTTGTAGTTCCCACAAAAGCACAGAAACTTGTTCCAGCACTACTGATCAAAAGCATTTCCAAAATGTAAAGATAAATATCCTGTATTTCTTTCTTCCCTTTTCTTTCTGGTCAGCTTCCTGGGGTCATAGGAATAAGATTTAAACCCCCAAAGGACACCACTAATGTGGTTACTTATTTGTTTATGCACCATGCATCTGTGCTTTGGTGTCTTAGAAGCTTGAGAAATGATTCTCATTTTAAGGTCACACGGTGGAGAACAGGAGTCTCTAGAAGACCTCATTTTCCACTTGGCCCTGAGCTTTCTGCTGCTGCTGCTTATTATTCTTATCATATAGCTGTTATTATTTAATAATCCTTATGATTCATTTGAAGAGCCATCCTATCTACGAAGCAGAAAAAAGTAATCACTCCTCATGAAGTATGAAAGAAGTGAATTCTACCACCTTGCTAACCAGAAAAAAGAACAATAAATAAGCTATCTTCTAGATGTTTCCGGGCTTTTTGGACATTGTGGTATATTTATAGGAATATCATTTGCAAAGGTGTCTAGAGATTGAGGAAAATACTCTGAGCATTTTCTAACACTATAGCTAACATGTAGTTTAAAAATAAGTTCAGCCTATGTTCCTGACCTTTGGGACACCTGGTGTTATCCCACAATAACCTAGTCTTTCAAGGTTTCTAATCTCAGTTGAATGGGAAACACGTTTTTCTACTTCATCTACCTTTGTGCTACTACTCATCTTCAACAGAACACTAGAGAGCCAAAATAGATAAAGTGTTTCTGATAGATTCAAAAAAAATTTCTGCTCATTATGGCCATCATATTCTTAAATAGAGACTTTTCTGTGCAGAATTTAAAAGATTAAACTGTCATCAAATGATGTAGGAGATTATGGGGGATCCTTCTCAGAGTTGGGTTTGGTAAACCTTCCTAGGAACCTAAGGGAACACTCCTAATACTGAGCAGCGAGCACAGCTTCTAGAGATTAAGGATGTGAGGTTGCATCCTGAGGAGCAGGCACTGAGGAGGAAGGCTAAAGAACTCAACACCAGGTCACCATTCTCACCTCCCTCTTATTTTAAATGTTCAATGAGTGTCCATACTGTTGTTAGTCACTCTATATGATGTCTCCAGGAAAGATTACATAGTCATCCTTCACATTTTTTCTCCCAACCTCTAGCATTATACCTGAAGTAGTATAAGCCCTCATTTGTATCTAGTTCATTCCAAAACTATGATGGTGAAAAGGATTTATCCCACTGTCTCGGATAAATTAGAATTTGATAAGGTGGCTGAGTCCCCAGAAGTTAGACTACTCAGTAACATTTTGGAGTATTTAAAAACTTAATTCCATTAAAAAAATTATAAACAATTTCACTAGCACAGAGTTGATTACATATTACATTTCCAAAATAGTATCTCCAATACAAAATTATGTTCATACACATACTAACCTGAACCAAAGATGATTAGATATTCTATGGCCATTAATATGCTTTTATTTTTTAATTTTTTAAAATTTTATTCCAGCTCTACTAAGATAAAATCGACATATAACTTTTTTTGGATAATTTTTTTCCATTTTATTTTATTTCTTTTCCATGTTCCAGCATTCACTGTTTATGCACCACACCCAGTCCTCCATGCAATATGTGCCCTCCATAATACCCACCACCAGGTTCACCCAACCTTCCACTCCCCTCCCCTCCAAAACCCTCAGTTTGTTTCTCAGAGTCCACAGTCTTTCATGGTTCATCTCCCCCTCCAATTTCCCTCAAATCCTTTCTCCTCTCCATCTCCCAATGTCCTCCATGTTATTCCTTATGCTCCACAAGTAAGTGAAACCATATGATACTTGGCACTCTCTGTTTGATTTATTTCACTCAACATTGTCTCTTCCAGTCCCATCCATGTTGATACAAAAGATGGGTATTCATCCTGATGGAGGCATAATACTCCATTGTATTTGTGGACCGTATCTTCTTCATCCATTTGTCCATTAAAGGGCATCTTGGTTTTTTCCACAGTTTGGCAACTGTGCCCATTGCCACTATGAATATTGGGATACAGATGGCCCTTCTTTTCAGTACCTCAGTATCATTGAGGTATATACCCAGTAGTGCAATTGTAGGGTCACAGGGAAGCTCTATTTTTAATTTTTTAAGGACTCTCCACACTGTTTTCCAAAGTGGCTGCACCAACTTGCATTCTCACCAACAGTATAAGAGCGCTCCCCTTTCTCCACTTCCTCTCCTACACTTGCTGTCTTGTTAATTTTGCCCATTCTAACTGGTTTTGATTTGAATCTCCCTGATGACTAGTGATGATGAACATTTTTTCATGTGTCTGTTAGCCATTTATGTATCTGCTTTGGGGAAATGTCTGTTCATGTCTTTTGCCCATTTTTTTTTAATTTTTTAAATTTATTTTCAGCATAACAGTATTCATTGTTTTTGCACCACACCCAGTGCTCCATGCAATCCGTGCCCTCACCAATACCCACCACCTGGTTCCCCCAACCTCCCACCCCCCCCTTCAAACCCCTCAGATTGTTTTTCAGAGTCCATAGTCTCTCATGGTTCACCTCCCCTTCCAATTTCCCTCAACTCCCTTCTCTTCTCTAACTCCCCTTGCCCTCCATGCTATTTGTTATGCTCCACAAATAAGTGAAACCATATGATAATTGACTCTCTCTGCTTGACTTATTTCACTCAGCATAATCTCTTCCAGTCCCATCAATGTTGATACAAAAGTTGGGTATTCATCCTTTCTGATGGAAGCATAATACTCCATAGTGTATATGGACCACATCTTCCTTATCCATTCATCCGTTGAAGGGCATCTTGGTTCTTTCCACGGTTTGGCGACCGTGGCCATTGCTGCTATAAACATTGGGGTACAGATGGCCCTTCTTTTCACTACATCTGTATCTTTGGGGTAAATACCCAGTAGTGCAATTGCACGGTCATAGGGAAGCTCTATTTTTAATTTCTTAAGGAATCTCCACACTGTTCTCCAAAGTGGCTGCACCAACTTGCATTCCCACCAACAGTGTTAGAGAGTTCCCCTTTCTCTACATCCTCTCCAGCACTTGTTGTTTACTGTCTTGTTGATTTTGGCCATTCTAACTGGTGTAAGGTGATAGGTATCTCAATGTGGTTTTGATTTGAATCTCCCTCATGGCTAATGGTGATGAACATTTTTTCATGTGTCTATTAGCCATCTGTATGTCTTCTTTGGAGAAGTGTCTGTTCATCTCTTCTGCCCATTTTTTGACATGATTATCTGTTTTGTGTGTTTTGAGTTTAAGGAGTTCTTTAAAGATCTTGGATATCAGCCCTTTGTCTGTACTGTCATTTGTGAATGCCTTCTCCGATTCCGTGGGCTGTTTTGTTGACTGCTTCCTTTGCTGTGCAGAAGCTTGTGATCTTGATTAAGTCCCAAAAGTTCATTTTCGCTTTTATTTCCTTTGCCTTTGGAGACATCTCTTGAAAGAAGTTGCTGTGGCTGATGTCAAAGAGATTACGGTCTATGTACTTCTCTAGGATTTTGACAGATTCCTGCCTCACATTGAGCTCTTTTATCCATTTCGAGTTTATCTTTGTATGGTGTAAGAGAATGGTTTAGTTTCATTCTTCTACATGTAACTATCCAATTTTCCCAAGAGAATGGTTTTGTTTTTCCCCGACTGTATATTTTTTCCTCTTTTGTCCAAGATTATTTGACCATAGAGTTGAGGATCCATATCCAGGCTCTCTACTCTGTTCCACTGGTCTATGTTTCTATTTTTGTGACAGTACCATGCTGTCTTGATGATCTCAGCTTTGTAGTAAAGTTTGAAATCAGGCAACGTGATGCCCCCCAGTTTTGTTTTTCTTTTTCAACATTTCCTTAGCAATTTGGGGTCTCTTCTGGGTCCATACAAATTTTAGAATTGTTTATTCCAGCTCTTTGAAAAATGCCAGGGGAATTTTGATGGAGATGGCACTGTAAGTATTGATTGCTCTAGGCAGTATAGATATTTTAACAATGTTTATTCTTCTGATCCATGAGCATGGAATGGTCTTCCATCTTTCTGTGTCTTCTTCAATTTCTTTAATAAGTGTTCTGTAGTTCCTCAAGTACAGATCCTTTACCTCTTTAGTTACGTTTATTCCCAGTTATCTTATGGTTCTTGGTGCTATGGTAAATGGAACTGATTCTCTAATTTCCCTGTCTATATTTTCATTGTTATTGTGTAAGAAAGCAACTGATTTCTGTACATTGATTTTGTATCCTGCAACATTACTGAATTGCTGTATGAGTTCAAGTAGTTTAAGGGTGGAGTCTTTTGGGTTTTCCATATAAAGTATCATGTCATCTGTGAAGAGAGTTTGACTTCTTCATTGCCAATTTGAATACATTTGTTTCTTTCTTTTTTCTGATTGCTGTTGCTAGGATTTCTAGTACCATGTTGAACAAGAGTGGCGAGAGTGGACATCCTTGTCATGTTCCTAATCTCAAAGGGAAAGCTGTCAGCTTTTCCCCATTGAGGATGATATTCGCTGTGGGTTTTTCATAGATAGATTTTATGAAGTCGAGGAATCTCAACTCTATCCTCTATACTTTGAATTGTTTTAATCAGGAACGGATGCTGTATCTTGTCAAATGCTTTTTCTGCATCAATTGAGAGAACCATGTGGTTCTTCTCTCTTCTCTTATTGATTTGTTCTATCACACTGATTGATTTGCGAATGTTGAACCACCCTTGTATCACAGGGATAGATCCCACCTGGTCATGGTGGATAATCTTTTTAATGTACTATTGAATCCTATTAGCTAGGATCTTGTTCAGAATCTTAGCATTCATATTCATCAGGGATATTGGTTTGAAATTCTCCTTTTTGGTGGAGTCTTTGCCTGATTTTGGGATCAGGGTAATGAAGACACTTTGGTCCAAAACCTATGGGCTGCAACAAAGGCGGTCCTAAGGAGGAAATACATAACCATCCAAGCCTCCCTCAAAAAACCTGAAAAATCCAGAGTATACCAGCTCTCTTTACACCTTAAAGAACTTGAGAATCAACAACAAATTAAGCCAACCCCACACACAAGAAGGAAAATAATAAGATTAGAGCAGAGATCAACGAGATAGAAACTAGAGATATAGTGGAACACATCAACGAAACTAGAAGCTGGTTTTTTGAAAAATCAGTAAGATCGATAAGCCACTGGCCAAACTAATCCAAAAGAAAAGAGAAAGGACCTAAATTAATAAAATTATGAAGGAAAAGGAAGAGATCAAAACTAACAAGAAGGAAATAGAAACAATCATCAGAAATTATTATCGACAATTATATGCCAATTAAGTTAAGCAACCTAGATGAACGGATGCGTTCCTGGAAACCTATAAACTTCCAAAACTGAATCAGGAAGAAATTGACAACCTGAATAGACCAGTATCTAGTAACGAGATTGAAGCAGTGATCAAAAACCTCCCAAAAAACAAGAGTCCAGGACCTGACAGATTCCCTGGAGAATTCTACCAAACATTCAAAGAAGTTATACCTATTCTCCTGAAGCTGTTTCAAAAAATAGAAACAGAAGGAAAATTTCCAGACTCTTTCTATGAAGACATAACTTTTTTAAGTGTAAGGGGTACAATGTGTTGACTAATATCTCCATCCCATCACATAATTACTATTACTTTTTTGTAGTAAGTACATTTAAAAACTACTCTCTTAGCAACTTTCAAGCATATAATATATTATTATTAACTATAGTCCCCATGCTGTACATTAGGTCCCCAGAACTTATTCATCTTGCAACTACAATTTCTATTATTTGACCAACATCTCCTCCAATTCCCTAGCCCCTTGTAAACAACCATTCTAATTGTTTCTATGAGCTCAGCTTTTTTAGAGTTTGCATATAAGTGATATCATACAATATTTGTCTTTCTCTCTCTTACTTCATTTAGCATAATGTTTGTAAGATCATTTACGTGTCACAAATGGCAGGATTTCTTTCTTTCTCATGGCTGAGTAGCATATACATCTTATTTATCCCTTCATCAGTTGATAATTTGGTGGTTTACATATCCTGGGTATTGTAAATAATGCTGTAATGAACGTTGGAGTGTAGAAATTTCAATATCCCGTTTTCATTTCCCTTGGAAACATACCTAGAAGTGGGATGACTGGGTAATTCAGTAGTGTTTTTGTTTTTTATATATATATTTTGTGAGAAACCTCCATATTGTTTGTCATAGTAGCTATACCAGTTTACATTCCTACCAAGAGCATACAAGAATTACCTTTTCTCCATATCCTTGCTGACACTTGTTACCTCTTGTCTGTTCAATGACAGTCATTCCAACAGGTATGTGGTTACATCTTATGGTTTTGATTTGCATCTCCCTCATGATTACAGACGCTGAACATCTTTTCATGTACCAGCTATTTTAATATCTTCTTTGTAAAAATATTTATTTGCCCATTTTTAATTGGATTGTCTGTCGCCATTGAGTTGTGTGAGCTCTTAATAATATGTTAAATATTAACCCTTTATGACACAGACAGTTGGCAAAGTTCTCCCATTCCATGGGTTCCCTTTTCATTTTGCTGATGGTTTTCTTTGCTGTGCAAAAACCTTTTTATTCAATGTAGTTTCACTTGTTTATTTTTGCTTTTGCTGCCTTTGTTTTTGGTGTCTAATAAAAAACCTCATACCATGACTGAGGCCAAGGAGTTTACTCCCTATGTTTTTTTCTAGAAGTTTTATGGTAGTAGGTCTTATAGTCAAGTGATTTTTATCCTTTCTTTTGTTAATGTGGTATAACACATTGATTTATAGATGTTGAAGCATCCTTGCATCCTTGGAATAAATTCCACTTGATCTAATGATGTGGAATCCTTTTAATTTACTATTGGGTTTGGTTTGCTAATATCTTCAAGATTTCTGCATCTCTGTTCATCAGGTAGGAATATTGGCTTGCAATTTTTTTCTTGTGTGTCCTTGTCTGATTTTGCTATTGAGGTAATTCTTTATAAAATGAGTTTGGAAGCGTTCCCTCTTCTGTTTTTTGGGAAGAAATTAAGAATAATGGTATTAACTCTTTTTTAATGTTTGGTAGAATTCACCAGTGAAGCCATCTGGTCATGGACTTTTATTTGTTGGGAGGTTTCTGATTATGGATTCAATCTCCTTACTAATAATGGGTTTGCTCAGATTTTCTATTTCTTCATGATTCAGCCTGGGTTGTATGTTCCTAGGAATTTATTTAATTCTTCTAGGTTTTTCAGTTTGTTGGCATGTAACTGTTCATAGTAGACTCTTATGGTCCTCTGTGTTTGTGTGGTATCAGTTTTAATGTTTTCTCTTGCATTTTTTATTTTATGTATTTATTGTATGTAGTTAGACCCCTTCCAGGGAGTAACTAGGTGATGGATGTTTTCTGTCTGCTCCCTCTGCCCTGAACCCTGGAGTAATAGCTACAGTGAGAGATGTCCATTAATAACAGCTTCTCTGTTTACTGTGCATTTTGTTGTCACAAGTCCTGTTGGCTCTCTTGTTGTCACAAGCCGTTAGGGGGCCCTTCCCTCAGGTGGAAGTCTTAAAAGTTGGGATGTTATATGCTGAGTCCAAATCCCTTACTCCCCTGGAAGAAGCTGAAGCTGGGGGTTCCCTCCTGACTGTGTGATGCTGTGCTAGGGGTGGAGTTTATGGCAAAAGTGCATCTCAGCCCTTCCTATCCATTTCAATGTAAGTGTTTTTTTGTTCGCTCAATGTATAGACATCACTCAGCTGATTTCTGGATTTCTTTAGAGGAAAATGCTCCATGTATAACTGTAAATTTAGTGTGTCCATGGGGAAGGAGAGTTCAGGAGCTTCCTATGTCACTTTCTTTAAAGACTGCCATCTGGTTTCATTCTTACAACCAAGAATCCTGATGAGTATAGTATAATTCCTTTATGAATGTTTGTCTCCTAGTGGCCATTAATAACTTGCCCATTCATTCATTCCTCCTAGCAGATATGCAATGAGTTAACGAAAGTTTTTAAAATATCATAGAAAAAAATTTAGGCAATTGAATGTGACTTTAAGTAGTGAACCAGTTCAGAAAACCTCATTATTTCTATTTAAGTTGTAGAATGAATTTATCATGTGTAGAACCCAAGTGAACATTTGTTTGAGAGCCACTGGTCTAGGTCACATAGATTCATTTTTGAGATAAGACTATACCCTCTATCTCTACAAGAACTCCATTGGCTATTTCTCATATTTGACCACTGCAAACTTCTTACATAATTCATTTTTCATGGCAAAGCACTAACAGAATTAGGAATTCCTAGTGCTGCTAGGGAAAAAATTTTTTTAAATATGGAGAGGATTTGTGCACTTTTCAAAGAATCTTTAGTATTCAGTGCAATTTAGTGTTAGATCCTACAGAAGATGAGAAAAAATGAGTAAGTAAGTTCTTTCTGCCCTCAAGTAGCTGCACAGTTAGTACAGGCAATTCAAAAAGATAGCTTTTACAGCCCAGCAGTTTATCTTGGGCATCTTGAAAGGGTCTAGTAGCATAGTACAGACATACAAAGGAGGGGTCAGCAGTGAGCAGGGAGTTAGGAAAGACTTCCTAAAAGATGTAACACTGGGTATGAGTAAGATTTGTCAAGAAGGAGGGAGAGAGAAAAAGATTTTCAAAGTGAAGAGACTATGCCACACAGGCATGTTCATAAATTTTCAAATGTTTTACTTCTGTTTAACCTGTATTAAAGTTCAGAGCTCCTTTGGAAACTAAGATTAAATTGAAACGGTAAAGTATTGATCTGCTTTTTAGATTAAATCTAAAAATGTACATTTCTAGTCCTCTTATATAAAAATGTATAAATTTTTCCAAAATCATACTACTGATGGCCACTAGCCTATCATCTTTACCCTGAACTTTAGCTAAAACCAATGAAGGAAGTTCTAACATGAGGAAGGGGAGAAAAAGAAGTAGCATTTATTGATTACTACAGTCCTAATAATAACCATTTTATATATTTCATTCATTAATTCTTAGAAAAATCCTGTCAGGTAGGCAGATATTATTCCCTCTATTTTATTGATTTGTGGCTCAAAGGACTTTAAGGACTTTCTCAAGTTTGCAAAGCTAAGTAGCTTCCAAAGACAATCCAAAACTCTCTGTTTCTTAATCATGTATTGTTTTCCACTATTGCTTCTTAAGAAGAAAAAATAAGTTTGTAGCTAGAACAAGGATATAGTCCCATTATCATTTGCCTCACTTACTATGTGCAGTTGCAGCACTAATAAACAATTGCACCAAAATGTTCATTATTCAAAAAGGAAATTGTTAACTCTCATTAACTACCATAATGATATCTTCAACAAAGAATGACTCATAACAAAGACCTCCAATTAATACTTCACTTCTTCCTCAGAGAGCATCAAACTGTAGTAGATCAATATATGCAGTATCATAATGTTATTTCCAAGAACCAAATTGGAAAAAAAAAAAAAGAAAGAAAAGTTATCAGCCTACAGGTCACTGTGTCTTAAATGTTAATACTACGTATTTTCCATCATCCCATTCTCTCATTCTAATTATAAGCCTTCTTACTTAATTAAAAGTAAAATAATAAAAGAAAGGGAGAAAAGAGTGGATCTGAAACTCTTCCAGAATTTTGATCTATGACCCTAATAATTTTGTGGGTTTGTCTGGTGTAGTGGTAAGTTTTTCTCATTGTGTTCATGTTGTTGGGTCATGGTGGTAATTTTTTTTATAGTACACATCACAAATCAAGTTTTCTTTGTAAATAAAATTTAAAAAACCATTGATACTTTCATAAATTAGAACTTCTTAAGAATTTTCTACCACAAAGCTTTGTTTGTAGGCTATCCAGTCACCAATAATCACATGGTAGCACTGTACCACTTCTCAGTGTACTTAAAACATTTTCTCTGTCCCTAAAATGTTCCTGGTCTAATAAACCTCTAAACCTTGATTATCTGAATTTTTTAAAAAGTAGAAAACAAAGAAAATTTAACATTTCTTAATAAGCAAAAGCAAGTCTTTGGATACTGTAGTTATTTATATATTCATCAAGAACTTTGTGTCAGCTCCAGAAATATTTTAAACAGAAAAAATATAAATAAAATGTTCGTAAAAGGAAAGCCAGAGCACCAATTTCCAGAGATGGGTTCCTTCACTGCTTCTGCCTACCTAAATTCTCCCTATGACTTTACCCTGTGCATGATTCTCACTCAATTCCTCCCTTTTCAGTATGGAAATTTATTAAGCTCTTTTTCGGTATTTTGCCTGGGAAGGGTCTTCTGCTGCTGAATTAATGCATTAGCTAAATAATGCAAAAAAAGGAAAAGGAAGGCATATTTTGTCTTATTTTTCTTCAGAACATTATATCACAGTTTCCTTTAAAATACTGTGGCAGACAAATAAAGAAGTGAAGTAAGATCAATTAATTGACAACAGAAGTAACGAAGTAAGAGCTTACCATTCCACTTTGCTGGCATCTACAGTTTAAATTTAGCCATCTAAACTACTAGACCAGGGACTGAATGAACTAATACAATTCCCTGAGTGTGCAGGTTCATCCCTGTTTACCATATCTCAAGCCGCAACGTGGCACGGAGTTTATTTTCCTGTCCCTCAGGTTTGATGGGCCATCGCAAGAACTCACATAGTCAAGAAGCTAAAATGAAGACGCTGCCAAAAAATCAGAATTCTAAAATCTTAATAATAATTATAGATGTAGATCAACGGTCACTTTATCATTTTAAAAACACTTTTAAACTATCACTAGACCCTTGCCACAACCCTCTGTACTCAACTGAGCAGATGTTATTATTATTTTCTTGATGAGAAAATGGACAACGGAACAAGTGGTCACTTGCCCAAGTTCAAAGAAAAAGAACCCCTCCTGGATTGGAATTCATGTCCTTTGATCATTATCCAGTGATATACCCCCTCAACTTCCAGTGTAACAGGCAGGTAATGATACCTGTCTAACAAAGCAGAAAAATGTTACTGAAGGCAAAAACCAGTCTGATTATATTTGTTGTTGGAGCCTTGACAGAATTTATTGACACTAAGCAGAGCAAGAGACACTGAATCCACAAAAATTCATCTTCATTCTAGATTTGCCACTGCATGGTTCTGGGGCTTGGGACAAATCACATAGACCCTCTAAGACTCATCTGTTAATATTTTAGAAACATGACAGATCTGTTGCTTGCCAAATAGAACTAGCAGATAGGGTATTTTTGCCCTTATCTTCCATATGACTAAAGTGTTCTGCTTCTGGGAAGATTAAAATTTCTGGATGTAGTTAAAGAGGATGGTAATTCACATTCCACTCACACTAGGAAGACTTCCTGAAAGAAATAGGATTAGAAGTGGACTTTGAATAACCAGGTCAATTTCCTGCAGTCATTCAGTATTTATTGCTGACTTTATATACATCATCCCAGCCCTAGACCCTAGGAATTAAGCAGTGAAACCTAAGAAGGCCCCTCCCCTCGCAGAGCTTCTGTTCCATAAATAAGCGCAAATCCATATCATGTCTCATGCCACAGAGAAATACAAAGCAAGGCAAGTAAACCAGAGAGTCCCATGTAAGTGTGTTGAGAAAATGGGGGCAGGTAGGGTGTTACTGTCTTATATAAAGTGGTCAGGGAAAACTGCACTCACAATATGACATATGACCAGAGAACTAAAAGAAGTAAGGGTACAGGCCATGTGGAAATATTAGAAATATTAGAAAGATTAGAAAGAAATATTCCCTTCCCCAGGAAGGGAATAAGGAGACCTGAGTTAGTAGGAGAGCCTACTTGATGTGTTTTAGGGGAACCAAAGAACCAAGGTGGCCGGAGGAACTTCGCATGTATGAGGTAGAGGAAGTAACTTTAGGGACATGGTGGGGTCCAGAACTTGGAGGACCTTGTAAGGACTTCAGTTTTTACCCTGAGTTAGGTTAGAAGCCACTGGAAGCTCCACAAGAGAAGTGACAGGAGCAATAGCAAAGATTTAGAATAGGGCACATTTTAAAACTATAGTTACACATTGGAAAAGCTAATAAAGAAAGCCTGTCAGCACTGACATCCTAATATATATCTTCTACAAATACTGAGGAATCTGAGACATTTTAATTTCTGAAGAGTAAACTTTTTGTTAAAATTTCCAAGGTACTCAACTAGAATCCCAATCAGTTCTGTCTGTCGTATGCTAGCAGCCAGGCACCAATGAATTTACTTTTCATATTCAGTGGTAATTTTTATATTCCACCTCAAGACTGGACAAAAGAACTTACCAAAATCACTGTGTGATTCTGTAGAAATTTCTATACTCTCCATCCAGGATTCCTACCATACCATTGTTGATCCAACCTACACAAAGAAAAAAAAAAAAAATCACTTGAGTGATGTTTGCTTAGCTCCAAATATTGGTATAATAGGATATTCTTCTCTGTATACTCCTGTCTTCCCCACAGCACAGAACTCCCAATCTAAGTGGGCAACATCAGGTAATCCACAAGTTGTTTTGGCCTCTTGCACTTCCTGTGCATAGCAGTTGATGCAAAGTGGCGTACCTCTATCCCCATAATATTTATTATTAATGATAGGACCATCATGTATGGGCTTCATTGATCAAACTATTAAGTCATTTCTGCAACAATTAATGAAGCATCTTTCTTATGTTAGAGACTAGAGAGAAGACAAAGAAAAAGATATGCTCATTATCCTCACTGCTAATCTTCTGGGAGAGACAAGGATATATCCTGAAACAATTAATGAGACAGGATGCCTAAAGAGCTATAATGAAGTATTAGGGCAATTAAATCACTTGTTTGGTACTTCACATTTAAAAATATACACGTACGTATAGCATTTCATTTGATTTTTATAACAACACAGTTTGCAAACAAACTGTGCTTATTAATCATTGTGGGAAGTAATGCAGTTTCCACCTACAGAGTGAAAGGAGGGAAGGAGTAGTTCAAGAAAGGCCTCTTGAGAGGAACTTAAAAGATAATTCATTTTAAAATCAAGTGAATATTTGTATAAATTAAATATGCAAGGCATGTTAAAGATCCCAAAACTAGAGCCAGTGCCTTCTCAGCCGAGGGTGGGAGCTCCCGTTTTTTGGTTTGTGATGACCTTGGATTTTTCTCTTTTAGGGAATTCTGGCCGGCCTGTAGTGGTTTACTCAGTCTTATCCCTTGTCAAAAGATCAAGAGGCTAGACACTTCTGCTTAACAGTGCTTAAGAAAAAGACATTGAGACCCATTATGTGGTTGTGGTCATTATCTACATTTGATAACCTGGCAAGCACAAATTTTGTTCTCCAGAGTAACATGGGTATAAAGTGAAATGAAAATAAAATGGCATTTTGCTAGAAACTCATGATTACTTACTGCTTTTATTATGAAGAAAAATGATGTTGATGTATTCTTTTTCCTCAGCAGTTTCATATTCTGGTTCTACTTGACCAAAAATGACAAGGTAATCTTACCTGATTCTTCCAAATTGGAAACCACTCACATAATACATTATCTGAAAATATTCCCTCTTTATATTTGGAAATGTCTTTTTTCCTGAGCCAATCTAACTCTAATTGAAGGTAACTTGCATAAAACCAAGTATTGTGGCACTGAACAAAGATTCGAGGAATGTAGGTTCGCCCCAGGTTGTGACATTAACTAGGCCTGAAGCCTTGAGCAAGTTACCCAAGTTACTCTGGGCCTCAGTTATATCATAGATCAAAAAATAAACTCTTCTTGAAGGAACCTTTTTTTTTTTTTTTTAAGAAAAATTTAATTAAAATACTAATTTCTCTCTCACACACACATCCCATACCACATACAAATACACCCAATGGAATAAGTTCCTATCTGGTTTCATAAAATCACCATAGAACAGGTTTGTTTGTTTGTTTTTAATTTTTTAGTACCACTAAAACAATGGGTCAGTTTTCCCACTTCATCAAAATTTCATGTAGTCAGTTCTGTTTCTTGTCCTATGGGAGCATCTTTAATCGATACTGGCCAGTGTGTCATTGTTCCTGTTTTTTTGGATCTCACAATAAAATGGCCCAGAACATCTACTTTCGTGTGATTTTCACCATAAGGGGACTATCAGGTAAGAAGCAGGGAAAGGAGGGCAGGAACTGACAGCAACTGATTTCAACCACAAATTTTTGTTTACAGCACATGAGGTGCATTCCAACTGCTTCATAAGCCATCGTTAGAGGAGAAGTTCATGATAAGGGACAATAATAAATTTGCTGAAGGGCCAGGAAAAATCATTTAGCTTTATGTCTTTTCAAATTCTTTTTTCAGATTGCTAATATAAAGAATCAACTTTTCAAACTTTAAGCCACTTTTAGCCTGTTTCTAAAAGAACTAATAAAAAGAATTAAAGTACTCCATGAACTGTTTTGTTTCTCTGTTCCTGGTATTTGATTTTTCTTTCCTGCAGTGTCCCCACTCACCCTCCAGGAAGTATCACATCCAGGGACCAGTGAAGGTAGATGAGTAGAGATTCGGCAATTTGGATGACACTTTTACCAATCTGATGCCTCCGTGGCAAATAGCCTTAAACCTTGAACTATGACCTTGACGCTACCTCACATTCATGTGACCCCATACCTGGAGAGGTTTCCTAAGAGCTCACAAAGTGGAACATTTGGGCAAAAGGGGAAGGAACCTTCAATATTACTTAACCAAAGTTTTTGAGCTTTTTAAAAAAATTAGCATAATTATTTTTTAAACACTATTAAAAAATATACTTAAAACAGGTAAAATTGGGAGTCATTATGGTTGAACTCAGGAGGTGTTGGGAACCCTGATAGCCATCAGATAGCCTGCTTTCCTTCCCTTCCCCCACTTCCATCCCTTATACTCATTTACTAGAGGAAGAAATCAAAGGCATATTTCTATCTATGTAATAGAAAGTTTACATAATAGGTATATAATTATCTGTTGATATCTCATATATATAAAAAATATTACATAATACAAGCCTCTCTCTTTTTTTTTTTTTTTTTTTACTTTTAAGATTTTATTTATTTATTTGTCAGAGAGAAAGAGAGAGAGAGAGAACAAACAAAGGGAGTGGCAGAAGGAGAGGGAGAAACAGGCTTCCCACTGAGCAGGAGGCCCAATGCGGAACATGATCCCCGGAACCCTGGGATCATGACTTGAGCCAAAGGCAGACGCTTAACCGACTGAGCCACCCAGGCTCTACTTACTGACTTTAAACTTACTAGTTTTTATTCTGACCAGCAAACTTAGGGTTTTTTAGAAAAAAAAAAAAAAATGTACCCACTCTACCCCAAGCAAATGAGGGTGTGAGCCATCAGCTGTGGTCACTGTGTCCACAACCAGTGCAGCTTGTTCATTTGAACTGTTTGTATGGAAATTACCCTATTTTGAAAGGTTAAAAGTAGTGAGAATGACTCAAGGTACTGATAAGAAGAAACATATGACTGTAAAAGAAAAGAGGCTGAAATAATTTTTTTTCAGTGGAGAAAAGTGACCAATTTTGCAAAGCACATGTGAGGTTAAGCTTGGGAGAGTCCCACGGATTCTCAGTGACAGAGTGTGACTCAAAACTTGGCACAAACTTATGAACTTGTTTTGATACATTTGTACATCAGGAGAAAAAAAAGAAACCGAGAAAAGATGGTCAACTTTGGAATGGGTGGCTACAGAACTGGTATTTACCTCTGATGCCTGTTCACTTTGTGTTAATTCCAAATTCTGTTAGAATTATAATCAAGAACTTGAAATTGACTCACCTTAAAAGCATTACCGTTGAAACTTTTGTTCCTAGCCACAGGTGACTTGGGGTTTTAAAGCCTGTTTGAATTCTAAACAGAATCAAAGTGGGCATCACATTTGTGATGGGGAATACAGCTGCTGAGAAATCCCTCACAGCATCTGCGGGGAACCTCAAGGGCAATAGCCTCCTGGCATATTTTTCAAGTATAAGAATTAATCCATTTAGAAAGAGAATAATATATCTATTATTATAATAATATATCTATTTTACTACTTCATATGTTTAGTGAAAACAATGTGATTGTGTATAAACTTCCCTTGGTCACTTTGGATTTAGGACCAAACCAATTTATGAACACCTTTTTGGAGCCTCGTTCATTCATGTATTGAGAATCAGTTTGCTTTGCATAGTGAACAACTAAACTGAGTAACATCAAAAGCCCCTTATCTTGAATAAATTGGTCTATATAGAGGACATTATACTTAAATTTTTATTTTCCTTGGAGATACAATTTGATTGAGAGAATGAAGCCTAATCATAGTGAGCCTCATTATTATCAGAACTTCTGCAGTTATTTCAGAGTTCCAAGATTATTTTCCTTCCCCCACCCCAATTTAAAAGTACAACATAAAAATAAATTGTATTGTTTCAAGTAATAAAATCTATACTCATCTGCTAAATGTGCAAAACTCTCCCCATAAAACTAATTAACTAGATAAAAGGTCCATATCGGGCTTGAAGCAGTTCCTGTCTCTAAGGGCCTAACTCTGTAATTAATTATGTTTCTAAGAGTCTCTGAACGCTTTTCCAGCTTCATGGGTCCTTAGAAATGAGACATCTTGGGCATCATCCAAAATATCTTAATCTCTCAATCTGCTTAGAGTCAACTCCCTACAAGGAAGCAGAGTTAAATGTCTTTAAAACGAGGCCTATACATCCTCATCATTTAATCAGTTACTTACCTCAGGGTTCAGATAACACTAACTGAATTCTAATCAACCTCATTTTTAAAACATTGTTAACACTGGAGTGACCATTCACTGAGGTCCCTGTAGCCTGTTGGCTTGGGCGAAATCAAAGATATTAACAAAGCATCAGTTTAGCCCTGAAAGTGTATAATGCGACACAGATGTGCTGTTGGTGAACAGGACACACCTTGGTCCCTCCCTGTTAGAGCTTCAGACATTAGGTGGGATGTATGCAGACACATCCCAGCGGCCAGTCATCTCTTGTGTTAACCTCACCCCTCTAAGGAGGAAAATACCTTGCCAATTCACGACCTCCCAAGAGACATGACATTTACTCAGCTAGAACCCTGGTTGAGCACACGTGCTGCTAAGGGCAAGATCCTAAAGAAATGCACTTAGAGATGGGGTCTCCAGGAACAGGCACCAGGGAGGGAGGAGAAAGTCTAAGATCGACTTCCGCACCACATCCTTTTGCCTAGCCCTCCACCTTGGGCTTCCCCACACAGCCAGACCAGATGGCTTTTTAAAGCTCCTCAGGGGAAAATAGACTATAAACCATATAAGCATAATCAAAAGGCATTCACAGATGACACCATTTCTTTATAAAGCCCATGACATGGAGTCAGTACCTCAAATTATATGACTGTGTCGCTGCTTGCCATCTGAATGTACTCACCCCCCTACAGTCATCTCTAGATTTGAAAAACTTTCAAGTTATTCTTTTTTTATTTTTTAAATTAGGAAGAAGGGGATTTTTTTTTTTAAGATTTTATTTATTTATTTGACAGACAGAGATCACAAGTAGGCAGAGAGGCAGGCAGAGAGAGAGGAGGAAGCAGACTCCCCGCTGAGCAGAAAGCCTGATGTGGGGCTCGATCCCAGGACCCTGGATCATGACCTGAGCTGAAGGCAGAGGCTTTAACCCACTGAGCCACCCAGGTGCCCCTCAAGTTATTCTTAAAAAACAAAGGTAACATCAACTTCAAAAGCAACTAGTAACGGATGGGATAGACAATACCAGAAGAAATGCACCATCTTGAAGATGTAAGCCACCCTTCCAAGATTGCTTAAAATGAAACTTGCATTTCTCCCCTTTCCCTTCAGATTTCATAGTGGCACCCTAAAGAAAGCTTGAAGAGGATCGGAATTTTTAATTACAGGCTCCCTTGCAGTGTTTACCAAACAGCTACTAGCCCTGAGTGTGGAGTTAGACTGTTCAAAGTCACATTTTAATCTCCTTGGTAATTGCAATTTGATTGCTGGTGTAAATTACCTAGTCGGCTTGCCACCTTCAGCGCCAGCCATTTCCCAGAGTGCATAATTTTGAATTAAAAGGCTGATATCCATCCAGAAGTTTCCCAGAATGTTTCATGGGCTCAGTGAATTATGCATTAAACAGAATTCTTTAAAAAGAAGGCAAGAGGTTCCTTTGATGTCAGCTGGGATTTTTCATCATATTATGGACTATTAATTTCTAGGCTCTTTTAGAGGTGCTTTTTTGAAATCTATGTTCAATTTAGGACTTCTACTGATCTTTCTCTAACCTTTATATTTTATTTTAACAGCATCTTATGTCACCCTGAATACAGCAGGTTCTGGCAGAAACCTAGTGGTTAAGTTCTTAGGGGTAGGGGCGGGGGAGGATGGAGAAAAGAGCAATTTGCTGCAAACACACCATCTGCTGGACAGAGCATGAATATACTTTAGGAGCTGGCCCTGGTATGAAAATGCTTTAGCAATTTCATGAGGATAAAACCAATTAGGGAGCTGAGATGGATATGGGAACTCTGCTGTGTGACATCTCTAAGCTGTATCCAAATGCCAATGGTCTCCTGTGACAACTTTTTTTAACACCCCATAGAGATAACCTTTGGTTGTTATGTTTGATTTTGAGCTGTGTTCCCCATCCAAATGTAAGATTACAGTTTATAGTAAGCAAAATTGATCCCAAGAAAATAAATAGCCCCGCCTTATGTAAAAGGAAATAAACAAGTTTTCATCATCATAAGAAAATGCAGATTCAGGGGAAATTATTACACAATTCCATATTACTATTCTCTCTCTCTCTCTCTCTCTCTCTCCTTTCCTAAACACAGAGTACTTTGAAATTTGTCAAGGGCTGTGCTTTCCTACACCCTTTTAAGTTGAGTGAACATCGACTTATCATTTACCACAGGCGCCGCTCAGAGTAAAAGCGAGCACTAAAAATAATTACATCAGAACAACAGGCACAGACCAGGAACTGTCCTGGGCGAATCAGGATAAAATGCTTCTCTCCTCACAGGTAGTCAAATCTCCTCACAAATAGAAACCTTCCCTTTCAGTCTGTACCACCTGCCAACTCATGTTAGAGAAGAACAAAATAAAAGGTTGAAATGATCCACTATGGTGTAAAAATCCCCGACGGGGGCAGGGAGGAGGAAGACTTAGGTTTTTGTCACAAATATGTTCTGCATTGACATGATTCCATTTTATTATTCATGCATTAATACATCTATGGCTAAGTACCAGAAGAAAGGTCAGATACGGGTGCTAACTGGATTTACTGTGGTGATCATGATGCCATACATACAAATATGGAATCAGGACATTATACACCTGAAACTAATATAATGCTATGTCAGTTAAACTCACCTTAAAAATAAAAGGGAAGGTAAAGTTTTAGGAGTATCTAGAAGTGAGCTAAGTCAGGTCTAGCTGACTGATTCGTACAGAAGGCAGCATTTAAATTGAGCATTGAATGAGAAGCAGGATTTGGCAGATGGGCACTCTAGCAAAGGCAGAAACTGTCAGTAATTAACTGGGCAAACCAAGAACAGTATGCTGCCGTATCACATCCTTACTATGGCTTTTCGACAAACGTTTCTTAAAGCTTACCAAGTGTCAAGTGCTTTTTGACATGCTGATGCATAAAACAGACAGCTATTCCTACTTTCAAGAAAATACAGCCTGGGAAGCAGTAGGTTTTGATGATCTGTTTTTCAGAGCCCTTTTCCTAATTAGAGATAAATTTGGGAATTGTTGGCATATTTAAACTGACAGGAAATAGGTAAAAATCACTTAGGGAAAAGATATAGAGAGAAAGTTAAAAAGACACAGAAGAGAATCCTGAATTATTCCAATATTTAGAAATAGGATGAAGTTCTCAGAGGGAAAAACAGGTGTTCTGAGAATAGTAAATTAGAAAGAAAAAAATCTTTTCTCCAATTTAAGAATATAGGTAGAGCTCAGAGGAAATGAAGCTCGTCAAGATGTAGATCAGATAGGGCTTTAAGCTCCCTCATTATCCAACAATTATCACAGTAATTTCAAAATTATGAATAGCTTTCTCCAAGGAACCCTAAATGCTTTATGTGTCCCTTCTAATGTATCTCCTTAGGACTGTTATTAAATTATAAAATGATACATTATTGAAAGTGAAGCAATAAGGCCATTACCATCTATGCTATATTCAGTTTTAGATTTCCTGTGGGGAAATACTCCATTCTCCCCTTTCACTTTCAATGAGGTGAATCAAAGCAGAGCTACGATTCCAATCTTATTTATGAATATAAAATTAACTCAAAATACAGCTCATTCTTCTCAGCTCCCTCCTGGATAGTGTACTCTGTCATGCTGTCCATCATTTTTTAATGAATATTATTCAATACACTGTTTGGGTCCTGTTTCTGATCGCTTTTTATGTTAACTATTACAGAAAATTAAAATATGACTCAGGCTGGAGGTCAGTGCAAGGAGCAGCAGATATTTCCCGGAATTGCTAAGCCTCATCAGAGTTCAGCTGTCATCCTGTTAGGCTTTGGTATTCATTTATCCATTCAGATCATACTTATGAATCACCTACTATGTGTCAGGTCCTGGACTTATGAGCCAGGCAGGAAAGGTGTCCGTGTCTACCTTTAGGAACTCAGAATCTCTTGAAAAATACATGGGAATAAAGAGGAGATTATAATGCAATGTGACAAAGCAAATCCACTCGGGACACAATGAACCACTCACCACATTATCTATTCCTCTTTAGGCTTCTGTGGCTTCCATTCCCGTTCACAACACTATTCTATGACTTCCATGATCCCATGCCCTCTTTCTCCTTGTTCACTGGCCTTCCTCTCTCAATCTCCTTGACATGCTTTCTTCTCCTCTGCCTGTGTCCAAACTCTAAATGCTGGACTGCCCCAGGGCCCCCATCCTACCAATCCTCTTTGTACTTATCTGATCAAGTCCCTATTACGGAGCATCAACCATGTAATGGTGATTCACAAATGTCTTTTCTCCATTCCTAATCTTTCTGCTGGTAAAGAGATTTATGTATTTAATGACTTCACTGACATCTCATCTTGGATATCTAAAATAATCTCAAGTTTTACCTATCCATTTCAGAGCTATTTTCATTTCTCCTTTCACTCCCCATCCCCAGAAAAAACACGCCTGCTCCTCTACCTATTGTTCTCAGTTAATAGTACCATTATCTATCCATTAAATAAAAATCTAGAGTCGATCAAAGATGGGCTTCCTCATGCCTAATGTTCAGTGCATGAGCACCACTTCAAAAGATATATCCTAACTCTGACCACTTCTTACTATCTGTACTCCTCTTTCAAGCCATTCATCTTCTCTTACGTCTTTATTGGTTTTCCTTGTCTTCATTCTTAGGTTCTTGGAGTTCCTTTTCCACATAGTGAGCTGTTAAAAGTGTAAATCTAGGGGTGCCTGAGTGGCTCAGCGGGTTAAGCCTCCACCTTCAGCTCAGGTAATGGTCTCAGGGTCCTGGGATCAAGCCCCGCATCGGCTCTCTGCTCAGCGGGGAACCTGCTTCCCTTCCTCTCTCTCTCTCTGCCTGCCTCTCTCCTTACTTGTGATGTCTGTTGTCAAATAAATAAATCTTAAAAAAAAAAAAGTGTAAATCTAATCATAATGTTCTCCAAACACTTTTTATTGATGACAGAATAAAATCTAAACACATTACCACAGTCCCTGTGACCCTCCTAGGATCCAGTACCCTATTAGCCCTCTTCAACTTTCTATCTTGCACCACTTTTCCCTTATCTTCTACGCATGAATGACATGCCATCAATTACTCCCAAGAATATCCCAACCTTAGATACTCTCTTTTCTGCTCCTTCAGGGTAGAATATTCTTCCTCTAGAGCCTCAGATGCCTAGCTGCTTATCTTAAAGCTCCGCTGAAATAGTGCTTCCTTAAAGAAGCCTGCCTCGATCACCCTATCTGAAGAATCCTCCCAACCACCATGATTCATTGTTCTCCATACCATTACCTTCTCTTAGTTTTTGTCATGGCACTTAGCACTATTTGAAGTTACTTTATTTGTTTGTTTGTAGCTCACTAGAACAGCCTCCATGGAGGCAAGGATCGTGGGTATGTTTTTGATGCTTTTAGCCTAGGTGCTAGATAAATGAATGAGTTGAGGTTCGAATCATATACTAAATGGATGTAAAAGAGCGTCATTTATTCTAATTTTAGGAGGTTAGCAAAAAATTATACATATCTTGAGCCATAAATAAGAATTAGTAAAGATGGACCCAGGCAAAGTGTATGAAAGATGCAAAGGAACATAGGTAAATAACATGGATTTTTCAGCAAATAGAAAACTGTTTGGTTCCCATGAAGCATAGAGCTTGAGAGGATGGTCTGGGGAGAGGAGTGGAGGGACAAGTGTTGGGGAGATGGAAGGGGTATAAGAGAGTAGTAGTTAAGCACATGTTAGGGAGGTAAAAGAATCACACTGTCAAAAGCATCAGTTCTCCAGCTAAAGAGTTTAAACTATTAAGGTTTAGACCTAGCAAATGTGATTTTAGGAAGATTTTCCCTGCTGCAGTGTACAGAAGGAATTGTGGGGCAAAGGATATTTCTCAGATAAGGTCTGGGAAATCATTTCCCAGGCTGAAAAATCTCTGGAAGTACAACATAGTCTTTTCTGAGCTGCTTTAGAAAATGGAATAGTAAGGGAACTCACCTCATGGAGTTGTTATTGAACCTAAGAGAATTCCTATATGGTGAATCTGGGAAGATGAAGAGAATCTGAGGCCTTCTAAAATTTCTTAACCTCTTTCTTCACCCTAATTGAAAAGACGTCAATTTTTAAATTATTCATAATCAGAACTCACAAACATGGTTTCAAAAGTTATCAATAATGAGATGATCACAGCAATAATGCTAAATTTATCCAAGACATTGATACCACAAAAGGAACTATCTGGTAAGCAGCCTAGAGCCAGAAAGGGAGTTTGGAACTGCTGAAGTAGACATGCAAGTCATTCCCATACATGTCCCCCAGGCATGTCTCCTTGGGCCGTATTGCCGACCAGGGCATTCTTTCCAGTCTGGATCACTGCTTTCTATAGGGACAGCAAAAAAATGAATTCTTCCTCAAATGACCCATTTATAGAAATCCTCAAATCATACTGTGAGCATGCTCATTTATTTAGCCTCATCATTCATTATCATTCCTCATCATTCATTTAGTGAACAATCCCTGAAATGCTTACTGTGTGCTTCCTACTGTGCTAAACATTGAGAACGAATAAGACATGGTTTCTGCCTTCAAGACAACCAAAGCAGTGTATGAAAATGACTATGACAGATACACTCAGTGCTTATGGAAGTACTATGAACAAATATGTAAATCAGACTGGGGGGATCCAGGACTCAGAGTAGAATAGGACTGGCCATAGTTAGAAACCAAGCACTGGATTCATGCACTCTGGCTTTGCTTCTGAGACTTTCACTTAGTAGTCCCGTGACACAACCCCTTTCATGCTCAGTCCCCACATCTGTCAAACATCACTTAGGACCTACTTTGTCAGGTTAAATTAAATGAGGTGATGTACGTAAAACACAAATCTGGATACAAAGCATTACTCAGATACTCAAATACTCAATAGTGTAAGATTCCTTTCTTGTATGATTATAAGGAAGTGTCAAGAAGGTATCCAGTGGAGTATTTATTATTCAGCAAAAGATGCCCGCCAAATGGCTCAATACCCAGCAGATGCCAGCAGCTGTAGTCACTTCCCAGCAGCACCTGAAAGTCCAAAAACTAATTACTACGACCAGCAATAAAAGAGGAATTTCTGATCCAGCAGTGCTGTATAATGTGGGTCAACTTCCTAGGCAGGCAGATGTACACTGTGAACCAAAAGCTTCTCCTCCAGCCACCGAATCCCTATCTCATTGATCAGACTTCTGAAGGGCACTGGGCAAAGAAGGCTGAGGCTGCTCCCCCGCCATCACAAGGTGACCCAAAGCACCCGACCTGAACCTCCTCGCTGTAAGACCTGTCCACTCGTGAAATGGATGCCTGCGGAGCCCGCTCCCACAGCTCCCAACTCCTCTGCTAGAAAGAACACTTCACTTTACATGGCAATTATCACAGCCAGAGATGCCTGTGCCATTTCCTGAATTCATAGGATGAAAATGAAAAAGAAAGTAATAGCCCTCATTGTTTGTATGTCTTTATGCATGTGTGGGAAGCAGCAACTTTAAGGGAGGGGAGATCAGTTTTTCACCTTTCCCCTCTATTCTTGCAACAAAGTTTTTGCAAATTTCTTCCTTCTCTAATCATACATTATCAAGAGAAGCTTTGAAAAGAGGGCTTTATATTCATTCCAATTGCTACCTTAAAAATGGTATGGCTTGTGTTTCGAATGAGTTACCACATCGCGCATTCAAGGAGGACAATCGCACACCCGAAAGCCAACAAAAGAAATGCTCCAGGGACAATTTTGAAACAGTCTGAAGAAAAGTATGAACCCTGACCATTGTGGCGGCAACAATCAGGGCTGGAGAGGCTGAGTGGTAACTAACGCCACGCTGCCCAGCAGGCCCAGGGGCGCGGACGCACGGCAAGGCTATGATCAGCGAGCGAAGAATGGACTGGCCTCAAAGTGCGGTTTCGGCGGTGCAGTTCCTCAGACGCCTTTGATCCAAGATGTATAATGTTCTAAGCCGTGAATGCCTGAATCACACACTGCCTCCGCCTCCTTCCAGAGTCCTCTGTCATTAGCTGTGAGATAGAAAGCCCTCGCTACCACGAAAATAGTAAAAACCGAAACAAAGGCAAAAAAAAAAAAAAAAAGGAAAGAAGAAAAATCCTGCCCATTCCACACTCCACAGAATGTACCCTGAAATCCACATGAAATCGAACTAGGAGGAGGAGATGTGAGGATGACCTCCGCCCGGTTCCAGGTGACCCTGGAGATGACAAAGATTCCACACTGCCGTTGAATGCATTCTTCCCTCCCTTCCAACAATTACCTGGTCCCAGCGGGCCGAATTCAATTCCATTAACTAGAACAAAGCTCTCTCGTTTTCCACAATACGACTGCAGAGTTTTACCAAATAAACCTGCGAGCAGGTTCTCACAGTGACTTAAATTTATACCCCGGTCTCCAGACCCGATACTCACACTTCTTTCTGTGGGGTAAGTTTTGATGCGGAGAAGGTGTCTGGCCCACAACATTGGGAAAGGGTGTGAATCTTGTGGGTAAGAAGACTGGGAGGTCAAAACTCGAGCGTGTGGCGATTTTTCTGAGAGAGCAGTGAGCGCGGCCTGTCATGGCCGCCCCGACGCGAGCTGCGCGCGCAGCAGGGCGGGGCCGCACTGACTTCCGGCAGGATCCCCGCCTCGGGGCTCGGCAGAAGACAAGCAAGAAGGTATTGCCTTGTTTCAAAGTCATTGTTTTAAAATAAATAACAGGAAAGAATACCTGAAATAAGCTTTTCCAAATAAATTCAGCAAGTAGTATGCGTTGAGTACTTTTCACAAGCAGATAGTCAATTTTCAGTTTTCACGCAAAAGCCTTCAAGGATGAGCCCCAAATATACCAGGGCCCCTCAGAATCACAAGACCATACTCACTGCGCCGTGCAGTAATATACTGTTACCATACGTGTTTGTACACGAATTTCATCAACGTATCAGCAGATGTTTGGGGAGGGTCCTTGCTTTCTGCCTTATATTGTTCATTCTTTTTCTGATTCCTTTTTCCGTTGCCCCAGCACACATTTGTTAAGCGCTAGGTCCTAAGGTGATCACAATTAGTAAGACAAAATCCCGGTCATCAAAATTGTATAGGTTCTCGGAGAGAAAAAAAACAGGGTAGGAAAGCAGGCACGTCTACAGACCAAAACAGACTCCCCAAAGCAAACGCTTCTGGCCTTCCAGTACCTTGCCCTCTCAACACCCTGCAGTGGCCTCCCTCCAGCAAAAATGTCCCTAAATGTGCAGAGGGACAAAGTCCGGGGTTCTTTCTTCTTCACTTCCATAGCCAACGTTAGGTCCTACAGACAAAGTCCGACATTTCTTCACTACCTCTTGTTTTCTACATGGGTATATGTACTGAGGTTCCTGTGATGATGGTTTGAACAGACCTAAACCATTTAACTGAGGCTAAAAGCCAGCTGGCTGACCACACAGTGGCTTCACAACGGCGCACAGTGGTGCACTCGCTTATGTATTCATTCAACAAACATTTATCAACCGCCTACCAGAGGGTGCTCTCTTAATTAAGCCAGGAGTCATGGGACATTCTCTGTGTGCTGGACACTGGACTAAACACACCCCAGCGACGTGACCAGTAAGTGATGAGACAGATTCCAATGCAAGCAGTCGATTAGACTGCAGGAAAAGTAATGCGTGCCACAACTCAGCCCAGAGCATGCTCTCTGTCCAAGCAAGGAAACAACTTAGTGAGGGTGAAGCATACTCTGCTGGAGGTGAATACATGGGCTCTGAGACCCCAGAAAGCACGTTCATTGATGGCCAAGCATCTCTGGTGTATTTACATTTTCCACCAGCAGCCTCCTTAATTCATTCTCCCTCTGCTCATTTCAAAAAGAAAATCAAATTTAAAAATCTGTAATTTTCTTTCTAACTAGTGGGATTTTTTTCCCCTGTGCCTTGAGATTTAGTGAGGTAATTACACGTGGCTTAAAACACCTGTTTTCTCAAGAACCTATTCTGTATTAGACACAATCGCTGGGGTTTGGAAAGACAAGTACATCATCAGCTGGCTGGTCAGCACCGGGAGGAAGCAGGCAGCCTGGAATTCCTGCCAACAGCCTCTCTTGCTCCACAAAGGCCCAGGGTCACCACATCTTCCTGTGTTTCAAAAAATAAATCTACACTTTTTATCTCAATGTTTTAATAAAAGACACTACTTCAGATATTTTGAAAATACAACAGAGGTATTCAATACAATAAGACGTATTCTTCAGGCTGGACTTAGCCTATAGGTACAAGGTTATAATTCCTGTGTGAAAGATGGTAATGTTTGGCTTCTGCCTTCGAGGGGCTCATGACTTAGTGATAATAAAATAGAAAAGTAGAAGAGAGATACAGAAAAAAAAAATTATAATATGAGAGACAGGTGGTGAGCACCAAGGAAAAAGAATGTGATACACACGGATGACAAAGAGGAATGATGCTTTCAGCCTGGAGGCAGCAAAGGGCAGGAGATGCAGTATCTGTGCTGGCCTTCAGGAGCGTGGACAACTTGGCAGGCATTCCGGGGAAGAAAGGGCATAGGAAGCACGGGGAATGATTTGAGTGAACCTCTATAGGTGGAAAAGTACAGCGTACACATGGGCGAAGAGGAAGCGGGCAGTGAGGTTTCCTTGTGGATTCTGAAGGGACAGGGCAAGAAGGATGCGGTGGCGGAGGGTGGGGGCAATGGTGCAGGACCCAGGAATTCACAGCCATGCTTGATTTTGTGAGGTATGGTTCCAAGATACACTGTACATAAGATGGTAGGCTCCTTTAGTAAAGTGAACACATTAAAATAAAATTGGGCAGTTGGAAACTTTGGGAAAGGCTACACATCCTATCAATTTCTGGATGACTTTCCAAGCAGACTGATTCACAAATTAGATGTTCGAAGGGCTAAATGCTACCTTCAGAAATTAAACTCATTTAGCTGTGTTAATCCAGTTCATTTAATTGCAGAACTTGTTTTTCCTTTGGACATTTATATTTACCCTAAAAAGAACAAACAAAAAAAAATTCAGTCAATTTTGCTAGATGCAGCAGGAAAGCAATTTAGCCCTTCATGCAGTGGCGTGCTAAGATATTGGTGGTTGTGGTGCTTTAAAGACATTTTAAGGGGAACCAGAAAGACAAAGGCAAGAGACCGGATACAGAAAATCAGCTAGGAGCCTAGGACAACAGTCCACAGGAATATTAATGGCCTCCTCAGATACAGCTCTCTGTATATAGCAGACATCACTGGAGGTGCTATTCATATTCTGCATATGGTCATGAGAACCAGAACTGGGATGAAAACAAGATCAATATCCAATTTCAGGGTAAAGATGGATCAGCCAGAACTCACCATCACATCACCCTCCCCATCCTCCTCTCAGTTTCTTCTTTTTCTCTCTCTCTTTTTTTCTGCTCTCTTCCTGCCTTTTCTTGCCCAGCTCTGTACACCTGCCTGGTAACTCCAATTTGAAAGAAAATGAACATTTGATATTCAAATGCTGCTGTTAGATTCTTTTTTTTTTAAGTATTTATTTATTTATTTGACAGAGAGAGAACACAAGCAGGGGGAGTCGGAAGGGAGAAGCAGTCTCCCCACTGAGCAGGGAGCCTGAAGCAGGACTTGATCCCAGGACACTGGGATTATGACCTGAGTTGAAGGCAGATGCTTAACCCACAGACCCACAGAGCCACCCAATTGCCCTAGATTTTTTTTTTTTTGACTGAGATTCATTTCCCTCTCTTTCCTGCTTTCTGCCCTTTTCTTTAAGACTTATAGGTTAGAACTACCATGGAAAACAGATGGTTAGCTCTGTGACGGGGCCAGTGGAGGGGGGCAGAGTTCAGAGCATTAGGATGGGATTTTTTGCCAAATCCTCTTTCTCCTTTTCTTCTCCTGGGTTCTAAACACATAATGATGGACCACCAAGAGGAAATTAATTTCAGTTTTTGTTAATAACTAAGCCAGTACCCAATCTTCTCTCCCTACATCCTCCTTCATAGAAGACTTTTCTGATATTATGGCTAGAATACTGGGCAAAAGCCAGAGAGAAAAAGGCTCTGGTTTCCCCCAAGCCCTTTCGAAGGGGCTGGATCATTAGAGCAGATTCCAAGCTTACTAACCCAAATATCCATTTGTATGAGTAGCAAATGGCAAGTCTTTCTCCCCGCCTGTCCTGTCACAGGTGGCACAGAGAGCTGGGGGAAGGTCAGCACCACCAGGCAAGTGCCACCCCATCTGTGCACCCTGGAAACTGGCCATGTGCGGTGGACATGAACACGGAGGTGAGGTTGGCCCCTCCATCAGTAGGTTATTGGAGATAGAAGACCATCTGCCTGTCTCTTTCAGTTATGGTGATACTGTCATTGTTCTCCATGGAGGAGGAAAATATTATGGGAAAGGATGGAAATTAAGGAGGAGAAATTCCCTTTTCTTAGGGCTGGTGCTAAAAGATGAGCCAAGAACAAACGTGTTCCCCTTTCCCCAAATGGTATTATTCTAGGAGAGTTGAACAAACCTTCTGGCCAAACCTCCTTCTGGCCAAACATCTTTCTCCCCTGAGAGAGCAGATTCCACTGTCTGTGAACACTGTCCTTTGACAATCTCTTTCAATATGAATATCCCTGAAAGGCTTAACATCAAAAGAATTTAGAACTTCAATGGGAATTGGTTTTGCTTAGGTCTACATGGGAAACTTGGGTATTGGGAACAAGAAGGAATGCTGGAAAAAAAAGCAATAGAAGATCCCCAAGGTTCTTTTGTCTACTTCATGTAGTACACCTGCTTGGACACTGATATAAAAATACCCTCATCATCTCCAGTGATTTCAAGGATAACTTTAAATAAAGTCCTGGGTGTGAACAGTGCCCTATCCCCTGGCTTTTCAATAAAAACACTGTATGGGAAACATGGGAACATAAGCAAGAAAAAAATATGTATATGACTTTGTAATAAATTAATTTGGTGATAGAATAATAATATTCCCTTGAGCATAACAATTATATAGTATATATAATATAGAATTAATATATTAATATATATTATAAGTATATATGTCAAACAATATATGAATATATATTATATACTAGTATATAATAATTTTATCTGATATATGTAATTGTTATGTTTAAAGGAATGTGTTTATCTACCTCCCAGTTTTTTCTACCTTATGAATAATTGGAGGAATGGCAATGAGATTTGTATGAGCTAATATTATTTCTAAGGTTGGTGGCTTTCTAGAAGTATTTTCTATGAAGGAACAAAATAGCCATATTTATGATACCCTTATCATCCTTATTTTTATGATAATTCAAAATAGAAATTATGGCACAAAGTGAAGAGAAGTTACTATTTTCAGATTTGGCACCTTAATTATTTCCAGTGGAATGGAAACCCTTTCAGGAAGATGTGAGTTTGGAATATTTTGTGGCAATATAGGGATGTGCTTGATGACCTGACAAGGTCACTTGAAATCTTGTAGTTCAAAAATGCAGCCCCTCTCTGTGCGGACAGAAGACAGGCTATGTATGCTAAAGCGGCTTGGGAAAAACATGACAGGCCAACAACAAACTTGCATGCTGGGAGAAGTCATTTATTTTCCCTTGTAGTATCTTCACATGATACCACACAGAGAGTCACATGCATGTCCATGCATGCATAAGACAGGAGAAGAGAAATTAATTTGCTTCCCCCATAGAAAATTTCAGTTACCTCGTGCTAAGCTGCTGAGCTTATCTTTGGAAAGTTCACCCTTGAAGAATATAATTTCTGCTTTTCATAGAAAGTAGTATGTTGTTTGCTTAAAAATGGAAAGTTGGATTTATTGAGCATGCTTACTGTGACTATGTTCTTCAGTATATTAGCTCTGCTCCCATTTTTCAAGTTGGCTTTTTTTTTTTTTTTAATTGGCACTACTGAAATCCTCGAACTCCTCTGAATGAGATTTTCTCAGCCATTTTCACCTTCTGTCTCTATCACACTGCACTGAATTCTGCCACATCCGAATCTGTGGCATTGCAGGGGAGGAGTGATGCAGGGCAAACCAACAGAGAACACAAGCCTTCTCTTCGTAAAGCCATGGATGGATATGTACTTCCATCTGCTTTAGAGGAAAGCCTTTTTCCCTCCTGTTTTCTTCTTCTTTTTTTTTTAAATCTATGCTCTACTACTTGATGTAGTCACGTAGTTAAAAAAACATGAGGGCAGATTAAATTTGTCATCAGAATTCACAATGTCTTTCCCCCAAATTGAAAACCTTTGGTGAGGGTTGCAAATCACCAGTGTTCTTGGGTGCTTTGGTTTGTGCAAGGGACATCCCATTAAATCGGAGAGAAGTCCCATCTTAGTTCTCCCCACTAACATCTATTCTATATGCTGTGAGTCGGCTCCAAAGAGCGTGGGCCACCTACCCCAGCTACGTGCAAGAGCTGCCATCTCTCCTAGGACAGGATTGATGGCCAGGACACATCCAGCTGAGGTGACTAGTTGTTCAAAAGGGGAGGAAAGGAAAACCAAGGAGATCCCTGTGAAATGGGGTCTCTGGAAGAGGTGGGGAGAACGCTCAGCACAGCTCTCATTGTGTGTGAAAAGGAGAGGACTTTGAAGGAGAATTGAAGGGAGCGTGTAAGCTGGAACTGTCTGCAGGGAGAAAAAAAACCCCAGGTAATAGGAAACTCCATATAACACCATAAAGAATCAATCTGGTGTGGGGGTTTTCAGTCCATAAAGAAGTGAGCCAGGGGCGCCTGGGTGGCTCAGTGGGTTAAGCCGCTGCCTTCGGCTCAGGTCATGATCTCAGGGTCCTGGGATCGAGCCTCGCATTGGGCTCTCTGCTCAGCGGGGAGCCTGCTTCCTCCTCTCTCTCTCTGCCTGCCTCTATGCCTACTTGTGATCTCTCTCTGTCAAATAAATAAATGAAATCTTTAAAAA
>NC_081560.1:76131754-76186196 GCF_022355385.1 Mustela nigripes | reverse complement strand
CCCTGGCGCCTGGGTGGCTCAGTGGGTTAAGCCGCTGCCTTCGGCTCAGGTCATGATCTCAGGGTCCTGGGATCGAGCCTCGCATTGGGCTCTCTGCTCAGCGGGGAGCCTGCTTCCTCCTCTCTCTCTCTGCCTGCCTCTATGCCTACTTGTGATCTCTCTCTGTCAAATAAATAAATGAAATCTTTAAAAAAAAAAAAAAAAGAAGTGAGCCATTATCAGATAATCTCTAGAAATCTCAACATGTATTACCCTTGATGAGTATTTCTCTGTCTTGGTAGTGGTGACATTAATGGCTGGATAACATTGGCCATGCCAGTGTGTTCTGTGCACCATAGACTAGGTAGCCCTACACTTACCCCCAAGGAGGTCTCTACCCTCTCTGGGACCAGCAGCACCACCAGCCCTGAGACCTCAACCAAAAATCTCTTCAGATGTTGTCAAATATTTTCTGGGGGCAAAATCACCCCTGACTGGGAAACTACAACTTAGACCCATGGTTTTTAACCAAGGTGGCAAAGTGATAGAGTAAATCATCAAAACAAAGGGGCAAAGGCCCATTTCCCTAAGATTAGTATTTCATTCAGAGATCGAAGTGTCTTTTAAGTTCCTAAGATCATGCTCTTTGGTCTAATAAATGTATTCATCAGTTTTGGAAACAATTAGTAAAGACCTACTATGTGCCCAGCATTGCCTCAGGTGACCAGGGAACAGAGACGAACAACACATTGTCAAGGGGCTTAGGATTGAGGAAAGAAATGGACATGAAACAGCTACTCCTCTAATTTGTTATACTCAATTCTCTTAAAGCTAAACATACAGGACACTGTGTCAGCGCAGCAGGAGATCCTGATGACATGATGTCCAAGACGTCACTACACTTCCACCTGCACGGCTCAAAGTCAGTGATATCAGGGAAGTGAAGCCACCGGAGCTCAAATACGTAGCTCTTTCAGGACTTTATGCTTATTCATACATTTACACACTTTTACACACACACACTTCACTGCTATGTACATACCCATACAGATAAGCCCTGCACACACACACTTTGTTATCATATGCATACCCATTCATATAGGCACTTGTATACCATTTGTCACCACTGTATACACACACACATATGCACTTCATACCTCTCCCACATTCACTTCTGTGTACATGTACATACCTATATACACATGTACACACACCCATCACTACTGAGTACATATAGACACACTTGTACACATACATACACTTTAGTACTATTTACTATTTTATATATTCATGCATATATGTACTCGTACACACACATTCACTACTGTGCACATATACATACATAATACACTTATGCCCCCCACATGCACACTTTACAGCTGTGTACATATCCATACATATATGCCCTTGTACACACACTTCATCACCATATACATAAACATGTATATACACTTGTACCCTCACACACACACTTTATTACTGTGTACATATATACATACACTGTCCTACTACATATGTATATATACTTAAATGGGCTTATATGCATATACTTCACCCCTGTATACATACACATATGTGTATACACTTGTGCCCACACACACACCCCACCACTCTGTTCATGTATGTACATACACATACTTGTTCCCACAAATATATGACAAATGCCATGTGTATAGAACTAGTCATAGCAGCACATGGGAGATGCTCTCAGTGACTTGCCCACATCACCTTCACACTCTCTAACCTCATCTAAGACAATGGCTCCTATGTAGAAACATCTGCAATGCTGCCAGGAGCTTTCCTGGTCACAAGTCACCTGTAGCTAGAGCAGGTTGAAAGTGCCATGAAGCCACCATCCCTGAAAAAGCTATCACCAATGACAAACAAGAGTTGTGCTCCCCAAGCTGGTGGGTAAGCTGGGGTACTGGGTCTCTACTCCCAATTGATGCAGTTTCCCACATCAGTGAGAACTAAGGTGACTAGTTGTTCACCTAGTTGTTCACTAGGACCCCAGAGAGAACGAGACCCACCGGCACTCAGCGAAGCACTCTGTGAGATATTTTTTTTTCCTGTCTACACCTTACTTTTCTTTTTCTTTTTTTTTTTAATATTTTATTTATTTATTTGACAGACAGAGATCACAAGTAGGCAGAGAGAGAGAGAGAGAGAGAGAGAGAGAGAGGAGGAAGCAGGCTCTCCGCGGAGCAGACAGCCCAATGTGGGGCTCGATCCCAGGACACTGGGATCATGACCTGAGCCGAAGGCAGAGGCTTTATCCCACTGAGCCACCCAGGCGCCCCTACACCTTACTTTTCTACTCCCCTGCAAGCTCCCACATCAACTTTTGTACTCAAATCTAGTCTTGGGATTTGCTTCTGGGACAACCCAGTCAAAGATACATCATTATTTATATAAGCTCAAGATGTCATGAAAAGGGGGGGAAAAAAAAGGAATGCCCCTCCACAGAAGCATAGATAAAGAAACGCATATAACAAAATACTATAGCTTCTGACCACTACTTGAATGAATTTCACCAAACTTAATTTTGAGCAAAAAATGTTACAAAACAATATATACTTTATGATGACATTGGTATGAAGTTTAACATCAGGCAAAACTAGTTCCTTGTACTAAAACATATGATGGTGGCGCCCTTTGGGGAGAAGGAACAGGAACGAGGGGATGGGTGGTAATTCTCTATTTCTTAACAGCCGTCATAATACAGGCATATGTTCACATTGTAATAATTCACTTATTTTTGTAATTTTTCTATATATACAGTCTGTTTAAAAGTTTTAGAAAGTCTAAATATTCATCACAGAGTCTGTGGGAAAAGCAGTACATTATGTAACAGGGGCCGTGGGAGTGGGAACGGGTAGAAAACAATAGGATAACAGCCCTATCTCCCATTAAAGAGGATCCCTAACCAAAGATTCAGCAGCCACCCTGAGACTTCCAGCTGAAGTAAACCAAGTAAGCAAAGGCTGACCCTGAGCCTGACCTCTGCACTGGGAGAGAAAGGGACTGGCATCTAACTAAGTTTGACTCATTGTGCCTTTCCTCCCCACTCTCCACTCTTATCTAAGAGCACATTGGTCCTTGCTGAGCTGTTTTGAGGGCTGAAAAATTCAGCAGTAATATGTGGAATAGATAAAGGACAACCAGGATAATATGTAATAAAGCATTAGAAGCATAAGCTATACTAACTTTTCAGGACAACTTAAGAAAGTCCTTTTCCAAAGTCATTAATACCCACCTCGCAAGAAAACCTGATGTTCTTTCAATAGCTTCTCTCGAACACTCCCTTTCACTATGGACTATGGGTACTTACTAAGCATTTTTCCTATGTGAGACTGACCACCTTAGACATCTAGATGGTGCTTTGCCCCAGCAGCTAGGTTCCGTTGATAAATAACCATGAGAAATGCATCCACAATTTTCTTCCTAATCGGTAGGGAAATTAATTACTGATACCAAGGATTCTTTCTTAGTATTTTCTATTTCCTATCTCTCTGCTGCATGATGTTTGTAAATGATTGTTTGCTCTAAACAAAGGATTTTGGTTGCTTTACCTCTTGACCTCCAATAAGGTCTTTCAAGGGAGATGCCATTTTCTGTCCTTTCATTTATGTCTTTATTCCAATTCATCAGATTAGTCCACTGAAACCTCAGTGATTGCCTGGCTGGCAAATGTTGTAACTTGGAGCCGTGTTGCCGTTAGTAGCTTTTGCAATCTTCATTAGTATTTATGAATGTGAACTGAGGCCGTGGCAGTAATATTCCCATTACTGAAAGCCTGTTAAGAGCCACATTATTGTCTTACCTTAATTGGACTTCTGTCTGAGAGGCAAAAATAAAGAACTGATTTAATTGTCTCCTGCCATTGACCTACGATATTTTTAAGGCACGGGCTCCCCTCATCTCTACCAAATGGGCCTTAGGAGAGCTGGTCACGTTGGCACTAAACTTCTCAAATAAATCTATTAAAAACTGATTTCAAAACTAATTGGATAATGAGCTGAACTGAGAAGTCATTCTCCTGACTTCGGGCCACATCAGCCTTCTTCTGAAAAGTTGGAACCTGATTTTGAGGAGGCAGACAGTGAAAGGACTTGAAATTGGGTTTTGGAGGTTTTACAGATCTTTCCACAAAAGAATTCTGCCATCCTTCCAGTTCCTTTTCCCTCCTCTCATTTGGGTTCTTTCACACTATTGCAACAACAAATGGATTTCTAATGATGTTTGCTCCCTTGGTGAAATTCAACTTTAGAAACAGGCAACTCCCCAGAGTCTCCTCACTCCAAAGACCCGTACAACTGATCTCCACGATTCTGGTTCACTGGACTTTATTTCCCAGGTGAGCCATTTGACTCAGAGGCAACTCTAAATGCGTCAAGAAGGCAATGAGATCAATACCCTAGAGCTTCCAGGCTCTCTGTCATTGGAGTGACTCCAGCAGCACCTGAGAAAGAGCCTGGTTTTCCTCCCTGCCCCCGCACTCCCCAGACTGGGCATGTTTGGAATAACCTCAGAAACGGGATTATTCTCTCTTGTGGAATATTTGACAGACACAGCTCATCTTTTTCTTCTAGGTTCTCCTTTCAGGCTTTGTCGCTGGAATATAGCCACGGCAACCTTTCGTTCCAAGCTAACGCTTCCGCTGAGGGTTCAGAATTCGTGATGCATTTATGTGAAGTTTTTGCATGGATTTTCTGCATTCAAATGATTTAGACATTAGACCATACTTTGTGATATATTGGACAAATTTAGCACCAGGTACACCGGTATTAAAAAACAAAATTTCACCAGAAGTACTATTTGTTCACCACCCTCCTTATCAAGCTCTTGTTACAATATTTGCAAAATATCATTTCCGTAAGTTACTTTGCAAGCTGTTGTGCATGACCTTGCTCAATTATTCATCATGCTTTTTTAACTTTATAGTTTTATTTTTATCACAATACATGCACATAATTTTTACATGAATTCAACTAGCTTATGAGAAAGAACAACTGTCTCTTGCTTTTCTCTTTTTCTAGCCACATCCATTCTCCACAGATATTCACTTTGACTCTTTTGATAATGTCCTCACTCCATTTTCTCTCTCTTTCTGGAACTCTTGTTGATTAATGTTGAAATTCCACAGAGTAGTCACTAGTTTTCCTGTTTTTCCTGCTTTCCTTCTCAGCACTTTTGTTAAACCTTGAGTTTTTTCAAATGTACCTTTCCATCCTTGTATTGAATTTCTAGTTCTGCTGTTTCTTTTCCAGAAGCTCATGACTGTTCTCTGATTGTTCCTTTTTAAGAAGATGCTGCACTCTTTTCTTGTCTCTCAGGGCATGTTCATGCTTTATTTTTTTTTTTAATTAAATTAATTGATTTATTTTCAGAAAAACAGTATTCATTATTTTTACACCACACCCAGTGCTCCATGCAATCCGTGCAATCTATAATACCCACCACCTGGTACCCCAACCTCCCACCCCCCCACCACTTCAAACCCCTCAGATTGTTTTTCAGAGTCCATAGTCTCTCATGATTCACCTCCCCTTCCAATTTACCCCAACTCCCTTCTCCTCTCCAACACCCCCTGTCATCCATGATATTTGTTATGCTCCACAATTAAATGAAACCATATGATAATTGACTCTCTCTGCTTGACTTACTTCACTCAGCATAATCTCTTCCAGTCCCGTCCATGTTGATACAAAAGTTGGGTATTCATCCTTTCTGATGGAGGCATAATACTCCATAGTGTATATGGACCACATCTTCCTTATCCATTCATCTGTTGAAGGGCATCTTGGTTCTTTCCATAGTTTGGCGACGGTGGCCATTGCTGCTATAAATGTTGGGGTACAGATGGCCCTTCTTTTCACGACATCTGTATCTTTGGAGTAAATCGTCAGTAGTGCAGTTGCAGGGTCATAGGGAAGTTCTATTTTTAATTTCTTAAGGAATCTCCACCTTGTTCTCCAAAGAGGCTGCACCAACTTGCATTCCCACCAACAGTGTAAGAGGGTTCCCCTTTCTCCACATCCTCTCCAACACATGTTGTTTCCTGTTTTGTTAATTTTGGCCATTCTAACTGGTATAAGGTGATATCTCAATGTGGTTTTAATTTGAATCTCCCTGAGGGCTAGTGATGATGAACATTTTTTCATGTGTCTGATAGCCATTTGTATGTCTTGATTGGAGAAGTGTCTGTTCATGTCCTCTGCCCATTTTTTGATAGGATTGTCTGTTTCGTGTGTGTTGAGTTTGAGGAGTTCATTATAGATCCTGGATATCAACCTTTTATCTGTACTGTCATTTGCAAATATCTTCTCCCATTCCGTGGGTTGCCTCTTTGTTTTTTAGGAAACAGTCAAAAAAACAGAGATGTTCGTGCTTTAAAGTGTTTACCTTGCTCCTTGTGCTGTCTCTGTGGACTTCACATTTCTTTGTTCTGCTTGTTTCAGTCACTCTCAGGTTAGAAGTTCACTCAAATGTAAAACTGATAGGCAATTTCTGTTTTCCTTTTTTTATTATATTTTGAATAGGTAACATATTCATATGCCTCAAAATGCAAAAAGTCTATGAAAGAATTGAATAAAAGTTTCTTCCTATCTTTGTCATGCAACTGTTCTTTCTGATTCCGTGCCCATTGGTAACCACTTTCTTGAGCATCCTTCTGGAGTTCCTTTGCATATAATAAAGAAAGGAATAGATTCTTCTGTTTTTTCCATTTACATAAAGATTGCATATTAAACATTATAGTAAGTGTACTGCTTTTGTTTACTTCTAATGGTGTCATTTTAATATTTGTTATATCTCCATAACATGTGACACCCAGAACGATCCCTCATTTCTTTCCATAACTATACAGTATTCAGTTTTCTCATTATTGATCATTTCCAATATTCTTCTATTATAAAGTTCTGAAATAAATAAAACATTGAAAACATCATTTGACACAAATGCAAATATGTATATAGGATACATTCCACAAATTGGAGTTGCTGGGTGAAATTCATGTGTATTTATAATTTTGAAAATCTATGTCAAGTTGCCCTCTGTTGGGGGCACACCAATTTACCTACCCACCAGCAGTGTGTAATGAGGCTTCTCTAGAGCCTCATTAGCAGAATAGGTGCACACATGTGACATAGTTTTAATGTGCATATTAGTTTTCTATTGCCTTTGGAACAAATTATCACAAATTTAGTCACTTAAAGCAACATAAACTTATTAGCTAACAGTTCTTGAGGTTAGATCCAAAATGGATATAAAGTAAATTGCACCTTCACATATTTTGTTAAATGTATCCTGAGGTTTTTTATTGTGTTTGATGTCATTTAAATGGAGTAGTTCTTTCCCTGATTGTAATTAATATATATAAATTATTTATATTTTCCATTATATCTTAGCAAATCTCCTAGTAATTCATTATATGGACAGGAGCAATTGATTGTAACTACATGCTCAGCCCCCAAATGTGCTAATCAGGAAAAATAAACACTAGCAACATTAGTCCCCTCGAGTGACAAGATTAATTAATATACCTATTGTGTCTGGAAGAGCATATTCTCACATTTTAATATTTTAAATATTTTCATTATGAAATGTTAAGCCATACAAAGAATATACTTAGTTCAGTTTATGAAGTACAACAATAAAATAATCATTCACAGGAAACACTTCATCTGAACAAGAAACAGAAGATAATGGGTAACCATCTCTGCGCTCTTCCGGGCCCATCCTTCTATATACATCCTTCTCACCCAATATGCATTATCCTGAATCTTGTCTTTATCATTTATTTGCTTTTTCTTAAAAGTTTATCACTTCTGTACGCAACCCCTGAGTTTTGTTCATCTCAGAAGTTTATAAAAGTAGAGTCATATTGTCTTCTCACACAATATTGTTTCTAAAATACATCCATCTTTGTTCCCATTGCCACCATTAGTTTTATTTCATAACAATATGATATTGTGAATAATACACAAAATATTTTTTTGGTGCCAATTTTTTGGAAACTGAAGTTGTTTCCACTTGTGTTTCCCTTATACACAGTACTCACACCGTTCATCTACATGTCTCTGGTACACATGTACAAGAATTTCTCTAGGGTACATGTATAAAAAACAGGTTTTAAAAAAACAGATACACGAGTATTTAACTTTACTACCAAATTGTATGCTCCAAATTGCTGTGTATGGGTTCCTTTTGCTCTATATATTTTGATATGAAATGCGCCAATTTTTTATAAAATAAAAGTTTATATGATTTTGATGGAACATATCATATAGTAAATATTTGGGGGCCATGCAATCTCAAGTACAACTATTCATCTCTACTGGTGTAGTGGGAAAACAGCCATAGATAATATGGCTTAACAAATGAACATGATATGTTCTAATAAAACTTTATTTACAAAATAGGTAAGAGGCAGAATGTAGCCCATGGGCTATAGCTTGCCAACTCCTGCTCTATACATACTTCCGTATAGTTATTTCACTTTTAAAGAATTTTAATAGCAAATATATTAGCAAAAAAGAAATAGAGACAGATAAAATAAATATGATGAACTATTAACAATTAGTTAATTCTAGGTGATCCCAATACTATGGTGTCCCCTGTACTTTTCTTTTATCCTTTTGGTAGGTTTGAAATTTTTCAAAATAAAAAGGTAGAGAGGAGAAAAACTGATGAAAATCTAAATATATTCTGCCACTCAGCTTTAAAATAGTCTCATGAAAATAATGGCAACATTCTGCAAAAGCAAGAGCTAAAGTCTTTATCTATGATCTTTTAAATGTATTAATGGTCAACATCTTCCAACAAGAAAAAGATGTGGGAATTGAAATGTTATTAGCTTAGCCTCAGAAGTAGGAAGAACTATCAAAATTCTTATGTTAACATCAAACTCAGTTTCTTTATTTTATGCTTAACAAATCATTAAAAATTTTAAAGACTCCTTTCATATATCACAAATAAGTGAAACCTTGAGTATTTTAACATGTTTTACATCAAATGCAAGAACCTCAGATGTGTTATTTATTCTGTTAACTTCAACTAGCCAGTCTCCTCCAATATCCAGTTGATGACCTTAGATCATTTCCAGAAAAGATTTGTAAAAGGAATGTTTTCTATTTCTAGTGCTTATACTGTTAGCTCACAGGTCAACAGTCTTACCCATAACACTTTCCAGCTCAGAAAAGACAAAGCAAGCATTTTTTATCATCTATCAAATGCATTACTCTTAAGAAACTTTAAAATATTTGTTAAAATAACGAAGAACTTGGGGCTCCTGGATGGCTCAAGTCATTAAGCGGCTGCCTTCGGCTCAAGTCATGATCCCTTGATCCTGGGATCAAGCCCTGCATCAGAGGACCTGCTCAGTGGGGAGTCTGCTTCTCCCTCTCTCTCTGCCTTCCTCTCTGCTTACTTGTGATCTCTGTCTGCCAAATAAATAAATAAAATCTTTTAAAAAAAAACGAAGAATTTTAATTAAGAATGCAAAACACATTCGTTTCACAAATCTTTTACAGAATAATCTGATATCAGTTGAACATTGGTGGAGATTGATTGCATAGCTGAGAGTAAACAAATTAATAACACATCTGAAGTTATTACACTTGATGTAAAATGTGTTAAAAGATTAAACATTTCATTGATTTGTAACATAAATGGAGTAACATATGAGAGGAGTCCCTAAAACTTTAGTGATAGACCAAACAAGATATGTTTTATGTAACGTAAGAATTCTGATACTGATTCCTACTCTTAAAATTATAGTAAGAAGTTGTTTCAACTCCTGTTTTCACTCATTCCAACAGATATTAGAGCATAGTCGAAATTTGTATCAATGGCAAAAAGATTATACCACTGTAGAAAGAGATGAAGAGAAAAAATAAATACCATAGACTTAATTATCATATAGTTTCATATCTGGCAAGTGCTAAAAATAAGTAGAAAATTTTAATTTTATATTTTTATATTACTTTATTTGTAATTGTTATTTATGATTTGAAGATTAAAAAAACAGAGTCAAAAAGATTAATCTGGCTAACTGTTAAAGGACAGAGATGAGAATCACATACAAGTCATCTAAATCCCACACTGTGCCCTCATACCACATCCCTCTGTCTCACTATGAGCTCAAAGCCACTTCATAGCTAGAATATAGACACACATAGGCATATGTGATGGGGTTGTGTAATGTGACAGAAAGCTAGGTAAAGATTAGTTAGTAAAGTTGAAATGTAAAAAAAAGATCCAAAAACCAAAAAGAGAAAAAAAGAAAACAGTTGAATTGCAACTAAGATAACAAAATCATTGAGAGAAAAAAAAATCATAAATGAGGAATAAATTTGGTGTGTTGGACTACACTTGCTAACAGATTTTATATGTGATCTGAAACATCATGGTAAACCACCCAATGCAGGCCACCAAGAGCATCTATGAGCCCTAAGCAGGAGAGGGCTACTTGGTAAATTGTCAAGTCTCTTTTCACCAAGTAAGTCAATGAGGGACCCTTCTCCTTCATAAAGTATCTCACCCAAGAAAGGTAAGATGTTTGCCCCCTGGCTGGAACAACATGAACCCCAGAGAAGGTGGAATGGAGTTCAGGAAGAAGGCAACAGACAGAAAACCCCTGCAGAGTAAGGACACAGTGTCTTCCATATTCCATTTTCTCATTGCATGGCAGGGTTCTAGCTGCACACATTAGCTAGGCTATATTTCTCAGCCCCTCTTGACATGAGTGTGGCCCTGGAAAACTCATTTCTACTGAATGAGATGTGAATGGAAACAGATGCACTTCCAGGTTTACCCTTTTAAGAAGGAGGGACACCTGCTTCACATTCCCTCCTTCCACTGGATGGATACCGATGATGAGGAGACCCTGCAAATTGGTACAGCCTCAAGACGAAAGGAATCTGGGCTCCCAAATCACCCTGTGGAGGAGAGACACCCACCAACCCAGATCTCATGAGGGAGAAGTAAATGTCTCTCTTTTTGAGCCATTGGACAATTTGGGGTCTACTTATTGACACAGGCAACCCTAGTCTAACTAGTAGAGTCTGCCTGTGCACCTGTAGATATCAGCAACATTCTTCTTCTACACCCACTGAAAGCATAAAGATGGACAATATGAAATAGTAAGCACACAGACCAAAGCAGGTAGCATAAAAACAGATAGTCAGGGTGCCCCAGACACTGGCAAGAGAAACATGATGAACAAACAGCTGGATGAGAGGAAACATAGATACTCGGAGAGCTGCTCTTCTTGAATCCTTGCAGCAAGCTGTGAGACAGGGAGAGGGCTCTGGACACTGTATTGTCAGGAACAAACTTTAATGCACTGTCACCTAGCTTCTATATACTGTTGGTGCCTTTAAGGTATCCAGGCCAAGTATGTTTATGAGAATATAAACGTGCTATATAGAGCATGAATATACCCTAAAATATGAAAATATAAGGGTTAAAGGATTGTGGGTGGGTTACCATTTTTTCCCTTCTGAGTCACCTGAACTGTTTAAAAGCATACCATAGGCAGCCACTGTAGAAAACATTATGGAGATTCCTTTAAAAATTACAAAGAGAAATACTATATGATCCAGTAATTCCACTACTTGAATATTAACCCAGAGGAAAACAACACACTAATTCGAAAAAATAGTGTTTATTGCAGCTTTATTTACAGTAGCCAGGATATGGAAGCAACCCAAGTGTCCACTGACAGATGAATATAAGAAAGATGTGGGGTGTGGGGTTCATTGGTTTCACCATGTGTACCAAAATGAACTATTACTCAGCCATTAAAAAAAAGAAACTAGATTTTGCCATTTGTGACCACACGGATGACCTCAAAGTCATTATGCTAAGTGAAATAAGTCAGACAGAGAAAAGACAAATACCATATGATTTTACTTGTATGTGGAATCTAAAAAGCAAACCAAATTTTAAAAATGCAAAAACAAGACTCTTAAATACAGAGAACAAAATGGTGTTTGCAGAGGGGAGATGAGTGAGGGGTTGGGGATTAAAGGTACAGAATGGGATTAAGAAGTACCAATTTGCCCTGTAAAGTGACTAATTCATGGAGATGTAAATTATAGCATAGGGAATTCAGTCAATAATATCATAATACTGTTGTATGATGACAGATGGTGACTATACTTATTGTGGTGAGTACTGAGTAATGTATAGGACTGTTTCATCCTTTTGGTATAGACCTGAAATGAACATAACATTGTATGTCAATCATATTTGTTTTAAAACAGTTTAAAAAGGCAGCATACTGTACATTTGTAATGAAAAGCTTTTTCTTCATTTTGAGAGAGAAAAATTCTTCACATTAATTCTCTATTTTCATGAAAACATCTAACACTTTGTTGTCTATACACCATAAATAGGTAATAAGGATGAGACACAAAGTTGTGCCCGGTTCCTACAGTGAAATCTTTAAGGGAATGAATATTTACACACGGCAGAGACTCCAACTACGTGGTTGCCAGTTCCTCTGTTACATAATCAGCTCCTTTGAAGGCAGGCGCTGTATTGTGCTCAGGATTTTCCCGAGCACTTGGCACACAGGAGGCACTTGGAAATGTGAAGTGAATGAATTCGTAAATACACGAGTACTCTAGTAGCTTTTAATGTGTAAACTCCATGGTAGTCAATTATTTCAGCCTTGGAATCCCTGTTCGCTGTTTTTTCAGTTTTGCTAGAAGCCGGGCATCAAGTCATTGATCTCTCCCTCAATGTCTAAACAGTGTTTTGTTTTTCCCCCTTTCACTTTACATGTCACAGCTCCATTCAATCCAAATAAAGGTGCGGATAGCATTGTCAAGTTCGACACTTTTGGAGATGGAATGGGACGGTACAACGTGTTCAATTTCCAGCATGTGGGTGGCAAGTACTCCTACCTGAAGGTTGGTCACTGGGCAGAAACCTTATCCCTGGATGTTGATGCTATCCACTGGTCCCGGAGCTCAGTCCCCACTTCCCAGTGCAGTGACCCCTGTGCCCCCAATGAAATGAAGAACATGCAACCAGGGGATGTCTGCTGCTGGATCTGCATCCCTTGTGAGCCCTACGAATACTTGGCTGACGAGTTTACCTGCATCGACTGTGGCCTCGGGCAGTGGCCCACTGCAGACCTGTCTGGCTGCTATAATCTTCCCGAGGACTACATCAAGTGGGAAGACGCCTGGGCCATCGGTCCGGTGACCATCGCTTGCCTGGGTTTCATGTGTACCTGCATAGTCGTGACTGTTTTTATCAAGCACAACAATACGCCCTTGGTCAAAGCCTCAGGCCGGGAGCTCTGTTACATCCTGTTGTTTGGGGTCAGCCTGTCCTATTGCATGACCTTCTTCTTCATCGCGAAGCCATCCCCAGTCATCTGTGCGCTGCGCCGACTAGGGCTAGGAACATCCTTCGCTATCTGTTACTCAGCCCTGCTGACCAAGACAAACTGCATCGCCCGCATCTTTGATGGGGTAAAGAATGGCGCTCAGAGGCCGAAATTCATCAGCCCTAGTTCTCAGGTTTTCATCTGCCTGGGTCTGATACTGGTGCAAATTGTGGTGGTGTCTGTGTGGCTGATCCTGGAGGCTCCAGGCACCAGACGCTACACCCTCCCAGAGAAGCGGGAAACAGTCATCTTAAAATGCAATGTCAGAGATGCCAGCATGTTGATCTCGCTGACCTACGATGTCATCCTGGTGATCTTATGCACGGTGTACGCCTTCAAAACTCGGAAGTGCCCAGAAAATTTCAACGAAGCTAAGTTCATCGGTTTTACCATGTATACCACGTGCATCATTTGGCTGGCCTTCCTCCCTATATTTTATGTGACATCAAGTGATTACAGAGTAAGTCTTTGAATGGTTTCTTCTTTTCCTTCTTCCCTTATCCTGCCAATATTTTGCTATGTAGGATTTGAAATAGACCTATTTCATCTCATTTATTAGGTTGGTAACTGCAAATGCCAAGAGGAACCATCATATTATATATGGAAATCAATCCAAAATATTTTAAAAGCACTTAATTAGTGAGTATAATACACAAAGCACCGTGCTAGTCACAGAAAGGAAAATAAATGTAAATGACATAGTCATTTAAGCAATTTGTAAACTTGTAGGAGAAAAATATAATACACGCGCCCACCTAAAACTTTTAATTACATTTAGAAAGTGATTCACCAGAGGGTAAGAATTAAACCACTAAGAACCTGGTGAGAATACTTCAAGTAATATGAAAGAGGACCTGGCTGCCACAAATTAATCCGTAAATTAAAAGAGACTTCCAACATTAAGCCAATATCAGATCTAAACACTGTGACTCAAGCTTCAAATAAGCATCATTACTTCTCTAAAAGAGATTAAAACATAATGTTAATTTGTTACACTTGTTATACAATTTTAGTTTCTGTAGGTGTTTGCTGCATATTCCTCAAACTAGTTAAAAATACTACTGCAATAAGTTCAAGTAACCTAATGAAGTGATTATTCATAAAGTCTCTAGCAATGCATAGTTCAAATTTCTGGGCATCAATATAATTCTTCTCTTCTGAACGAAACAGTTTGTCATTCTACCATAATTTCTTAAATTGTTGAAACCATCCATCAGTTACTTTTGCATATATTTCTGATTTTAGTATCTTCTGAGGAGTGAGTTTAAGAATTTTTTTCTCTTGAGGCAACTGGTTTTATTCTCTATATTTCTTAAGTTGTCATAAAGTTTTCCAGAGGCAAAACATTTCCTTGTTACCTCATAATTTTACAAAGTAAAGTGCTGCTGTAGGCTGTAACCGTCCCCAAATCTTCTGTTTACTAGCAATTCCTGTATTACCGAAATCTTGAATATTGCAGCTCAAAAAGAAGACAAAGCTATTTAAAATATGGCCTCAAGAGACTCGCAAAGCTCAATGTTGCTTGTCTTTTAAATGATTCGTAACCATGTGACTCAAACTACAGACTAAACTAAAGGAAGAACAGGGAAAATAACTTAAGTTCAGGGTTGGGGTAATGGTCAGGCATGCTACGACCACCGTAAAAAAAAAAAAAAGTTGGAAAATGTGTCAGTGGAGAAAACATCAGGACTGAATCAGCAAAATCAAAGGTCATATCACATGAGCCACAAGGGGGTTAGAACTGAGAGAGTGGGGATTAAGATGGACAGCTAGAGCTAATGCATTTTACTGCTGCCCTCTCCATCCTCTGTCTACACGTTCGCAGCCACTCCTACAGATCTGGAAGGACTTAAGTTCTTAGGAAGCTATCTTCAGCAGACATGATTTAGGGTATGGAGACTGTGAACCAATTACTATATTAATTATTTAACCCTGGATATGTGATTTGAAACTATTCATTCTCCAAAAAGCTACCAAGAAAAAAGAGCAGATGATACTACTGAGAATAAACAAATAGCATTATGAAAATTTAATTTTATTGAATGAATTAATGTTTATTTCTAAAAGACCAAAAAAAATGACTTTTTTCCTATCACAGGATAGCAATATAGGAGATCAACTGACTCAAAGGAATTAGCAGACGATACCAAAAGTTTTACCATGTGGCCTAAAGCAAGTGGGCAGAGGTTGCAGAGCATTTTCGGGTCCAAGCTAATTAAGGCACCCAATCCAATCACACTGAAATCATCTGAGGCCTCACTCCTTGCAAATAATTCCAATCCTAAATTTGCAAAAGAAACAAGAAGATAGAATGGAGACTCCAACACATTGGTTTTCAAATTCGACTGTGCATTGAATCAATGGGGTAGCTTTGGAAAAAAATGTATTGGTACCTGGAACACAGTCCCAAAGATTCTCATTTAATTGGCCTGGGCTGTGGCCTAGACAATGGGATTTTTCAAAGCTCCCCAAGGGAGTAATTTGCAGCCAAGCCTGAAAACCACTGCCCTACTGAATCACATGCTCTTATTGTCTCACAGATGTCTTTAGGTAAAGCATGTGCTGTTTTGAAATTCTTTGAAATATTTGTCAAAATTAGAAAACTGAGGAATTTTATACAAATATTCAAATTCTTGGCTTTTCTCTTTTTTTAAAAAAAGCTGGTTCCTTTAATATTTTGTTTTTATTTATTTAACAGACAGAGATCACAAATAGGCAGAGAGGCAGGCAGTGGGCGGTGGGGGGGGGGGAAGCAGGCTCCCCACTGAGCAGAGAGCCCAATGCGGGGCTTGATCCCAGGACCCTGAGATCATGACCTGAGCCAAGGCAGAGGCTTAACCCACTGAGCCACCAAGGCACCCCTTCTTGGTTTCTCTTAACGGACTCAAATTCCTGAATGCAACATTGAGCCAGACCTTGGTGTTTATGCCTCTAGACAGAGCACACAGCTAGCAATCCTGGAATCTTACAACTGGCTCCCTTCACTTAGGCATATGCATGAACCTATAAGCACTTGAACTTGAGACCACTGTTCTAGAAATTCCAGTACAAGAATGAGATTTAAAATGTCCCAGAGGGAGACCAGGTGTTTCAGATAGAATGAACAGCATTAGAAAAGTACTCAGCCAAATATTTACAGGCAGCCAGTAGGAGTTTGGCCATCAAACAGTCAGCAAGGTCTATGACTCAGTACGTTGCCACCCATTGTGAATTATAAATAAGTATAAAGCACTACTCTAGTCTTCAAAAAGCTCATATCCCAGATGGGAAAAAAATTAACAAGCATGAAAGAATTCAAGATTAACACAGGAGAATTTATAATTAAATTGGTGAAACAAGCTCTTAAATGCCTACTGGTTTGAAAAAAGAGTTGGATCAGTAAGAATGGTCTTTCCAGGAATACTCCTTCAAGAGGAGGGAGTTCACACTGTACCTTGGTAGGAAAGTGCAGTTACAGAGCTTAGAGAATATAAGGCATATAGGGAATATTCTGGAGGCAAGACAGGAATGAACCAAGCAGAACACAGGAATACTGGTCTTACTCAAGTAGAAAATGGCTTTGGAGGAGGAGTCTAGTGAGAAACTAATGGAAATTGGCCACTTGGTGAGATTTTTAACAGGCAGAGGAATTCATTTAAATAATCGGTAAGGGCTCTGAGGTCCTGCTATTTTTAAATTTTTATTTTCTTTTGGTTGGTTGTTGGCTCAGGCAAAAAGTGACATGATGAGAAGTAAGAGGGAAAGATAGGAACTTGTACTGATCAACCCTCAACCTTATGCTAAATACTCTGCATATATGAGTTCACTTATCCTCATTAGCACCCTGAAAGGCAAATGTTAGTATCCCTGTGAGTAAACAAACTCAGAGGATAATTAACTTCCCCTGTGGCACAGGTAAGAAATAGTAGGACAAGTTTTTCCAATACAAATCCATGCCTTTCGTATTACATCCCAAACTTATCTATCCTTAATATGGCAGATGAGTTTGAAAGAATGGAGTCTAGAACAAGCAAAACTAGTTGAAACTATAAAAGCATCCAAGACCTAGCAAGCAAGAACTTGAGGTAAGAATCCAAAAATTCAAACATCTTTGAGAAATATCCAGGCCATCTCCTTCTGTATCACAGCATAAGAATCAAAGACTGAGTCATCAGGGATCCAATTACAGTTGAAGTGATACAAATAAAAGCTAGGTCATGTTTGGGGGAAAATCATCCATAAAGGATTTAATAGTAATTATGGAGTGTTCTGTTCATTCAAGTCTTCCCAAAATATTTGAGTACTTATTACGGGCCTTGGAGATAGAGCTATCAACACAAACACACCTTTTATAACGTTTATAACTTATAGGCTAGTGAGAGCGAGGGAAGGATAGGGATAGAGAGGAAATAACGAACCCAGGAAAATCCAAGGTAATTCATGCAGTGCTTCAAGGGCTGTGATGGAAGAAAAAGGGGGTGATGTCACTGCAGTGTTCCTGAAGCTTCAACGTACATAGCTCACCTGCATACCTGGCTAAAAAATAGATTCTCATTCAGTAAGAAAAGAGGCAGGTCAAGATCTGGGTTTCTGGTGAGCTCTCGGGTAGTGGAGATGCTGCTGGACAAAGGACCATACTCTGCATCTCAAGAAGATGGATTTTACAGGGTGTGGCACAGGTGGGCACTTTCCCCACAGTAAGCAGAGCCTCTGGAGGCGAATGGAATTTTGACAAGGTTCAAATACTCACAAGGGCATTCCAGTTTTCCCATGTTTTCTATTTTGAAGATTTAAAAGAAATATTTCAAATCTCAACGTCTTTCAAAATCTGTCTGCCACGCCTGCTAGTGTCTACTTCATAATACTCTGCTGGAGGATGGGAAGGAGTTAGCAATGGGGAGTCTATGTGCTACTTAAAAGAAACAGCAAGGATGAATAACCCACGCAAAAAAAACTCTTAGAAAAGCAAGGTATTTATGGCTATAGTTTAATGAGTAGATGGAAGAGTGATTTTTCTCTGCGAGGTAGGCAGGGAAGCTAAATCATGTAGGACTTTACAGGCCAGAGCAAAACAGTTTAGATTTCATCTATAAGGAAAAAGAAACCATTGGAAGATTTTAAGCAGAGGAGTTTGATAATCTCACATTGTATGATCTCACATTCTAAGCAAAAAAGAACAAAATATATCAAGTTGCTGAAGACACAGACTTAAAGGTAAAGGCAGGAGCGGGGAGACCGGTTAGGTGGCTGCGGTGGATGTTCCCATTACATGGAAGAATATTAACAGTGGAGACGGAACCTGTCAAGAACTGCCAGGGGTTTTTACCCATCTTGCAATCTACCAGGTTAGACTGTGAGGCTTCAGGGATGCTGGCAGAAGACACGGGACTGCCGATTCAGAGACAAAGGACTTTACTACCCACAGCCACAGCTGTAGCCAGAGTGCAGCATTTAGGGATGTGCCCCAGGCCCCAGTTTTCACTAGGCAATATAAAGGGGGCTAGCTGACCCTTGTACAAACAGCCTCAACACAGGATCAGTATCTGCCTTAAGACTGATTATGTCCTGCCACAGCTCTCTTATTGATTCTGTCCTTATCTAAAATGTTGGGAGTGTGTTCATCATAGGGTTTACTTTAACTATTGACTTCTTCATTTGAGAGACAGAATGCATGTGAGCCGTGGGAGGCGGGTAGAGGGAAAGGAACAAAATCTTAAGCAGACTCCCCACTGAGCACAGAGCCTGACATAGGGCTCAATCTCAGGACCCTGAGAGCATGAACTGAACCAAAACCAAGAGTCAGATGCTTAACTGACTGAGCCACCCAGGCACCCCCATCATAGGTTTTTAGCATTCATTTTTATTTCTAAAAAATACTGCACCCAAACATTATTTCTGTCCTACCACAGCTCTGTTATTGATTCTGTCCTTATCTAAAATGTTGATAGTGTGTTCATCATAGGATTTATTTAAACTATTCTTTGAGAGAAAGAGAGACAAACCCGAGTATCCTTCTCCTTAAAGCAGTTAAAATCAGGGTGGTGGGTGAAGGAGGCATCAGCAGCAGAGGGAAAGAGTATCTCCACACTAGTGAGTAAAGAACATTAGCTTTCAATTTTAAGCATGCAGCAGCTACACTTAACTCAGCAGAACAAAGATCCAGTATCTCTGAACCCCCCAAAGCCTAGACAGCACAGCAAGATCATCATTACTGTCACTTCATTTCAACTTTGGGAACTCCCTGACTCAGAAGCCAGAGGGAGATAACTTTCTGCCTGGAGCACATGGTTTGTGCACTTAGGCTAACTCAGCCTTGACTTGAGCAGCAGTGACTTTTTTAAAGAAGTCCATCTTAATCCGGGGCACTTGCTGTCTCATCCTGATAACATCTCTCAGAGTCTCGCCTGGTTTTAGCCAAAGGGCTGGGGATGTTTTCCAGTGCCACAGCCAATCACAAGAATTCATCTAGATTTCTTTGTGTCACTTTCATTCTTTCATTCTGGAATGCAGCCCCTCTGTCAGCATTTTAAATCCAATCCAAGTCAGTAAGAACCCAAATACTAATCAGTTGCCTCATCTATGGTTTCCAGAGCATTTTTCTGTCTCAGAGGAATCCTGCAAACAGGCGAAGCTCCTTTTTTGCTACCAGGTTCTGCTGCAAAAAAACTTGAGAGACGGAGGTGCCTGGGTGGCTCAGTGGGTTAAAGCCTCTGCCCTCGGCTCAGGTCATGATCCCACAGTCCTGGGATCGAGCCCTGCGTCGGGCTCTCTCCTGGGCAGGGAGTCTGCTTCCCTTCCTCTCTCTGCCTGCCTCTCTGCCTACTTGTGGTCTCTGTCAAATAAATAAATAAAATCTTTAAAAAAAACAAAACAAAACTGAGAGACCTTTGTCATCTTGGAATGGATGTAAATTTGGCAGGAGAGACTATAGGGAGCCCTAGCAGGGCCCAGCTGTTGCCATTCTTCTTCAGCAAGAGTTTACGCACCCGGCCCCCTCAGCTCCCAGGAGAATCAGCTAAAGTGCAGATGATTCACCTAGAGTTTGCCTTCTCTGTGGGTCTCTCCTTTCATGCTCAGTATCAGAGCATGTCTCTGCAAGTTTGATGTGATAGGGAGTTGAACTTCCTGCCCACCCAGGACCTGGATTAGATTAGGGAGAAAGGGGCGCCTGGGTGGCTCAGTGGGTTGAGTCTCTGCCTCCGGCTCAGGTCATGGTCTCAGGGTTCTGGGATGGAGCCCCGCTTTGGGCTCTCTGCTCAGCGGGTAGCCTTTTTCTCCCTTCCCCCTTCCCCTGCCTATCTCTCTGCCTATTGTGATCTCTGTCAAATAAATAAATAAAATCTTAAAAAAAAAAAAAAAAGATTAGAGGGAAATCTGCTCCATACCCTAGGGGAGAGTTAGCAGCAATTACAGCACTGATCCGGCCGCTCTATCTGAACCTACTTCCGGTCACTCAGCCCTCAGCCCTTCCCCAGATCCACCTCATTCATTAACTGGGAATAAGGGGAGCACTATTACTGCCTCATTGGCCATAGAATTTGGTCAACGCTTTTGCTACTGATTCTCTTGTACTTCTCTCAAATTTTGTTAATTCAGCCCCTAAGGCCCTCAGACTTCCTCTTTGAAAAAGCCATTCTGACCTCATTGCCGAAACTGTCAAAGACTGTATCATCTGAGATTTAACTCTACTTAAAAGGTAACGCATTAGCTCGCCACAGTTTTGTTGACGCTGACTTTAAGACTTTATGACTGAAAGCAATAGTGGTAGCCGGAGGGTCAGCTTTGGCTCTGGTTCCTTGAACTCCACTCAACATGGGCTGTGCAAAGTGGGTCACGTGACCACCGCACAGACAGTGATGATGGAGAATTGTCTTCCAAAGGAACAAATGGAACTTCCTGGACTGGATGAGTGGGTGTAAGAGAAAAGGCCAAATGAAGCATGACTCCCAGGTTTTGGGCTTGCACACTTGGCGGGGATTTGATGTCACTTACTCAAGGGGAGACCCTTGGAGGAAGGGATCAGTTTTGGTTACCTATTAATCCCAATATGCCTGCTACGTATCCAAGACAATATGCCAAGATAGCAAATGAATCTATGTCCGGAGGCCGAGAAGACAGGTTGGAACTAGTAATAAATATTTGAACTACATGAACAGAGGAGGTGCTTAAGTAAACTCAAAGAGATGGTGAAGAAAAGACAATCCAAACTGAGGTCTGGGACATTCTAGCACTCGAAGTTCAAGGAGAAGTGAAAAAGCCAACAAGAAAACGAAGGCGAGGAACTTGCGGTAGGGAAGTCTGTCAAGGAAGCCAAAAAGAAGGAAGTAATTAACCATGTCCAGTGGTGCTGGGAGTTTGAGGAAGGTGAGAGCAGAGCACCATGAAGAATTATAGATCAAGACAAATTTGCAGTGGTGTGACTTATTAAAGGAACTGGACACATGAATTTATGAGGCTACAATTTGGACTCTGTAAAAAAAAATAAGTAATATGCTGTATAAACTATGATCAACATGCATCTTCAGTTTTGCTGCCCCTTGCCTCTTTAGTATTCGGTGAGAGTAATAAGTCCCCACCCCTGGAAGAAAATCCCAGTGGGCTCATTTAAATCCTGCTCGTTCACCACAGGTGAGGCCCCTTTCTGGTGCTGGGGAGAAAGCAATGAATGAAAATGCTTACAACCCTGGCAAGCCCATGAGTATGTGCTCTTAGGTGAGATTGTTCTACAGTCATTTTCAGTGGAAAATAGTCTCTACGAGGAAATTAAAATGCCTGGTCCTGTGTAATTATCAAAACCATACCTTGACTTAACATCAATCCTCATTTTCTCCCAAAGTCTGGCCTGCCTCCGGCAGAGAGCCTGCACTCCCTGACTTTTCCCCTTGTTCACACGCCCCAGTCCACCAGTTGCTGTTTCCCTCTCAGTCCTGGTTAAAAAGTAATAAGGAAGACGCTAGAAAATTCTTACATAACTGGATGGTTTTGTGATCTCCGTGTTTTTTAAACACACGTTCTTAGGATCCTTGATGGTAACTAAGGGCTGTTTTTCATGCAATATTCAGAAATTTCCAGCTGCTTTCTTTTCTTCTGCTGGTCCTTGAGTGAGCTGACTGGCAAATCCTACCTTAAGTTGTCCCTTGGGGCTCCGTGCTCAGTCCCAGGGCACCCAGCTATACCCCGCCATTGACCTCTTTCTAGGAAGAACTCCAAACTCTTCCACACGAGCCCAAGACTACCCATGATGGCTCTTTCTAGTGTGGCCCATCTTGCACACGCATGGGACTCACATATCTTTTGTTCTGATAAATTCTTACAGTAAAGGACAGTCTCTGCACAGTAGCAAGCTGTGCCAAGAAAGTAATTAGCCTTTTCTCATCTTCTAGATTTCTGAGACAGGAAACAGGCTCCAAGCCAGGGCATCCTCCTCCCACAAGGAAAACCTTAAACCTTCCATGAAAGGCCATAAGGAAGCTCTCCTCTCTAGGTCTTCAAAGCGAGGCAATAAGCTCAAACTTCTTCCTTCACGGAGGAAGGGTCTACAACTCATAGCACAACTTTTCCGATACATCTTCCTCATAAAAACCTCTCCTCTCCTTGTAATGTCTTCAAGTGCGGAAAGTTTCAACGTTAAAGGCACGTTTTTAGAAAAGGTTTCCTTGAAAACTGGCACATCGGAACATGCCTTGCCCTCATTATAATATCTGATATCTCTCCTGTCAGCTCCATAGTCAAGGCTGAGGAGGGAGGGGTGGAGCTCTAAAAGAAGAATACAGTCCTGATATTGTTTATCTATGTAAAAATAAAAACAAATTATGCTAGAAATTGGACTTACTATAAATAGCACCGTTATGATTTATCAAGTTTCTTACATCGTGGAATGAGATAGTTGACTCTTTTCTGAGCAGTTAGCAAAAGGGAAAGGAGCCTGTAATGTAGGGGCCAAGTAGGACAGTTAAAAGGGACAAGAGATTTAAAATAGAGAAGACAGATTGTGCTTTTAGCATATAAAGTAAACCCAGAGTCTGAAGAATTACGCTACAAGTATAACCTGAATTTTTTTTAGTCACAAACAGAATGCAGCCTTCTAACGTTATGTGGCTTCTCCAGTTAATTGTTCAGTCTTCAGCTTTCTTTGATCAGGGAAGAAGGTAGGACACTTTAGGGCATGAGAGATTATGCTATCTAGTAATAGCATTGCCTGGAGAAAGAGGACAAAGACATCTAAAATTACTCTAGGATTTACCATAGCTCCTCTGAGTAGAAACTGAAACAAGAAATAATTAATTTCTGTTTTTCAGTACTGAAAGCAATAAAATATATAGAAACTAATTTAGGATTTTCCAGAAAATGTATGGGAGCTGAAGTTAGGACAGCTGATGAGATCAGTGAAGATGAAGAGTGAAAGTCAACGAATGAAAAAAAGATGATAAAACCTAGTTCTGAGGTGTACTTTCAGGGGAGGCAAAGAGGAAGCAACAGAAATTTCTCTGTCAAAAACAGGTGTATGGAAGCCTAGAGAACAAAATGATTGAGCAGGGAGTACCAGATGTATCAAAATTTCAGAGAGGTGCCAATGAAATAACTAAAGATGGAGACCCCAGAAGAAAGTTGACAATGTTCCCCGATTTTGAGTAGGGAAACCAATGGCTGATAGGCAGAATTCCCCGCCAAAAAAAAGAGAGATGAAGGAAAGTGTAAAAGACCCCAATTTGTTCATGATTATAGAAAATCTTAAACAAGCCAGCTTGATGGACTGAAACCATCAGCAACCTGGTCTGTTCATCACTGAATATTGATATTTTACTATTCAGGATTCTGACTTAGGGGGTTCTGCAGAAATGTCTTTCTACAAATATAAAGAAGAAAACAAACAAAACAAGAAAATCCGGGTAAAGTCTTGGCAAGCATTCAGGAGCACCCGACACAAATGTGTTTGCTTACAAATCTTCAGCGATGTTTCCATGAACATCCCAAGCCCAGAAGATCCCATTTAATTATTATATTGGTTTGGTTATACTAACAACAGAACTGGGGATGATTTGTTTTTTTGTTTGGTTTTGTTTCCTTATTTAGTTTGGTCTTTTCTCAGTGTTCTTTTTAGTAGGCCACATGATTGAATTTGCAGCCAGACATTTAACGAGACAACCCTTTCTTGTAGGTGCAGACGACCACCATGTGCATCTCCGTCAGCCTCAGTGGCTTTGTGGTCTTGGGCTGCCTGTTCGCACCCAAGGTGCACATCATACTGTTCCAGCCGCAGAAGAATGTGGTCACACACAGACTGCACCTCAACAGGTTCAGTGTCAGCGGAACTGGGACCACGTATTCTCAGTGTAAGTACGGAACTCGGTGCTGACCCATCCGTGACCAGCCCTGGAACAGACATCAGGCTCAGAGGGGAAGCCAAGGACATAGTCAGATGGGGACAACAAAGGGCCATCCCCATGAATAATCTCAATTCCATTTTCGTAAGTCTTGGCTCAACCACATGAGTCAGGGGTCGTGCTAGGTCCTAGGGATACAGAGGGGAGTAGACGAGTCAAAGCGCCTATTTTGGTAGGGCATGCGGTCCAGCAGGGAAGACAAACATTAAATTCACAGGGGCAGTTAGGGTGTCTGGCCATGCTATGGGGTCTGAGAACTTACTCCTTAGTCCTGACTCTGTGACCAGGTCAGGGGGTGACCTGGAGCACCTTACTTTACCTTTTGCAGTTCCACTTTACTCCCGGGTCTGGAGGGGTGGATTAGACTGGTGCTCTGTAAAGGATGTTCTATGTCACCGAGATGATGAAGGTGCTTCACGAAAAATTAAAAAGGGAAGATGACTGAGTAAGACGGAAAATGGTACATCCTGAATACCACTTTGGAAGCTCAAAGCACCTCCTTAAACATGAAGTATTTGTCTTAAGAAACTGTACAGCCAGGCAGCCTGTTTAGCTGTGATTTACTGTTTCTTAAATGTAGTCGACCACATTTAAACCGGCTAATGTGTTCCCACGACACACACCTTGAAAAATGCTGGAGTACATCTGCCTCCTGCTTCAGTGACACGATGCTTTTCAGTCGCAGGCGGGCAAAGAAGCAGTGTCAAGTGCAGGACAGCAGAGGAACCCCACCAGTTCATGGTGGTTTCCCCTGCTGACCTGCAAATACCTGAAATACTCCCCTTTGTGAATCACTCACGTAACTCTTAGGCTCAAGGAACCTAAAGGGGACAGGCTTTTAAGCCATTTTCAGCTTCTCTGTGGTACAAAGCCTGAGAAATTCACAGACAGAAGGGGAGGAAGGAGGAGGGGGAAACCACAGGAGGGGGAAGGAAGACTGGAGTGACAGAGACAAATGACTACTTCACCGTTTTTGCCTTGAGTCGATCGGAAAGGATGCTTCAAAATAGCTCAGCACCACAGAGTGAGCAATCACATTAGTGCCCCAGATTCAGCAACAAAGTATGAACTGTAACAGGGCTGCCCTTCCCCCAGCAAACACAGGCAAGGCTGCTGGCTGAAAGGCGGCTTTCCAGGATGCACCGTTTGTATCTACCACTCCCGGGTGGAGATAGGGATGTGACTGTCTTTCCAGGCGCCATTGCCAGGCTTCCCCATGGTTGAGTCCCAGGACATGGTACAACTTGTAAAATGATTTTCCCTGGACCTTAGAGAAACCTGCTTATTTTCTGAGCAAACAAATCTCTTTTCTAGAGCCCAACTCTTACAGCTAGCGAGTCCAGACAAGAAAGAATTGGCAATAACAAAGAACAACAATGATAAGAGTGGGAAACAGGGACTGTCATTCGTTGAGTATTTTCTATCTGCTGGGTATGGTGCTCAAGGTTATACACACGTGTGCACCTGTGCCGTACCCTATTTAATGTGCACAATGCCAAATATCAAGAAACCGGCATCCCACATATTGAAAGTGGCAGAACCGGAATTGAGAGTCAGTTTCTCTGATTTCAAAGGCAGTGTGTCAAACCACTGGATGGGGCCACTTGACTCAAACTGCAAGCTCGGAGATTTCCAGGGAACGTAGGTCCATAGTAGGCTTTATCGGGAGAATAGGAAAGTTCCCCTAGGCTGGGCAGCAAGATACACTTCCGAGAAAAAGTCATCTCGTTCTCTGAGCTCAGAGTTCCTAGTTGTTATTCAAACAATTTAACAAACTCCTTAAATCTTCCACAGACATATACGTGCAGACCTCAGTAATTTTCAAATGGCAGCATTTCCTGATATATATACAGGAATTAACAAATTCCTCCAGGAATAACAAGGGCACTTGACCCAACCAAGTCTCTCTTCAGAATTTCAAAAATATCCATTTACACAAACGTAACGTCTGTTGATCACAATGGATCTGCTTAATCTTTCACTCAGAATGCTAATCTCTGAGCGGCCCAGTTAATTCTTCAAAGTCAGCATCTACCCAGCCCTACATTTTAGAACAATTTTTTCACGCAATGAAATTTTAAGTAATTTTTTTTCTTAAGAAAAGACCTCATTTTTAAAAATAGTCCTTCTCTAATTTATATTAATGAAGTAGTATTAAAATATTAAGGTGAAGAATTTTTCATGTGATACCTCTGGGCATTTCAAAGTATATATGTAATAAATACATTAATCCATTATTTGTAATTCTTTATCTTTCAGTTAAAATAGTTTTACTTGTGGGCTCATTTTATCCCATGAGTACTAGACATTACAATTTCTGGTTCACAGATGAGAAAATATAGGAGGTACCTCTCAAAGATATACAATGATTCAAGAATCGAAACTGGGTTTCCTGACTTGTGATTAATATCTTACCCATTTTAAGAAATTGGAACTACAGTCACTCATGGAATCCACTCATTCATTAAATGCTTGAGTACCTTCTACACAACAAAAATATCTAAGCAACTGTGTACATAGTGGTAAAAAGGATAGATGTCCTGGTCCCATGAAACTCAGTGTCTAGACAAGTGTTGTCCTTACTGTAGTATAGGACCCATTAATGGGTCGTGAAATTTATGGAGCATGTTTGGCCAACAGTTTTCAGAAGAAAAAAATTAAATATATCAGAGTTCATTATATGTAATAAGGATAAGTAGTATTTCATGAAGTTTGCTCCAGAGGTGATGTATGTAAACAAGGTCCAGGTAAAATGTTTATTACTGTGAATTGCAGCCAAAGAAGTTTGAAAGACACTTGTCTCTGGGACCTAGTTTATGGATGGACATATTACTGACCCACTATGACGACAGTTAAAGCAACCGGTTTAATTCTCAGTGCCTGTTTCCTCCATTAAATAATCAGCTCAATTTATATTCATTTCCTTCCTAAATGCCAGGAAGTACACGGTTTTGTAAATCAAGAAATATCCTTAAATTGCTCCGAGTTCATTAGGTAAAGCATATGTTTTACTTAGTTGGCATGTAATTTATGTTCTGCTAAGTATTATGTAAGCATTTTAGTGTATTGAATTATTGTTACCAATATTGCTGCTGGTTTTCTAATTTAATCCCTCCAGATGGAAAACCAACAACTCTATGTGTTGATGAGAATATGTTAGTGCAGCATCAAGGTTACCCCACAACACATACATACATGTAGGTAGCTATTCCCACATAGCAAACTTCCCCCAAGCTTTGTGACTTCAAAGCAATAACCTTTAAAAAAATACAAATGAAAATAAAACACAATAATGCCTTTATCATTTTAGGATTTGGTGGGCCCAGAATGCAGGCAGGGCTTGGTTGATCAATTCATCTGCTCTTGCGAGGCCTGGACCAGGTCCTTCTGTGGTTTCAGCAGAGACTGAGCTGAGCCGGAGGCCCACAGTCACTATGATCTCAGACTTCACAGCTTGGAAGGACGACTTGTCATATGCAATCATAGAGAGGATGACAAAGCCTGTCCAAATTTGAGGGAAGGGACATAGACGCCCCCACCTCTGAAATAATTCATGGCCATTTTTATTGTGACACATTCACCTAAGCCTTCCTCCAGCACTGCAGTTTTATCAGAAATCACGAAGGTGGGACACAAGCAATCCTGTTAATGCCAAGAAGTTACCCAGGCCAGAAGGTGCGGCCAAATTCATTCCCACTTAATTCTCGGGCAAGAGTAGGAAATGCCACCTCACGTAGGAGCCTGGGTGAGCCACCTGACCACAGCTAAAGTGGCTGAGAGCAGACAAAGTACTGGTATTGGATTTTAAAGCTGAGCAGTTGCTCCAAAAAGATGGAAAAGCATGACCAAACTTAGAGGCAGGCATGGAGAAAAGGACATGTTTAGGGACATCTTGGAAAACTCATGGTCTGTGAAATGTCTACATCCTGCTGAGTGCCAAAAAAATAATTTTAGCTGTATCTGATTAACCATATACACAGTGGGAGTCAAAATAATAAAAATGAAGGTAACATTCATTTTTCTCTCGTTTAAGTACACCACTAGGCCAATGGCTCCCAATATCTGTGTACCAAAAGGACAAACAAAACAAAACAAAACAAAATACCCTCTTTGAAATGAAGTTCCCAGGCCCCACCCAGAGATATGCTGAGTCATATGGTCTGGGTCAAAAGCAATCTGGTTTGTAACAGATACTCCAGCTGGTTCAATGGAAGTGGCCCAAGGAACATATTTTGAGAGCTTCGGCCTCAACCACGCCGCCTGCTTCATCCACTGTTATCAGTGCGGGCCAGGGAGAGCCTCAGAGAGGACCCTCACGGAGGGAGCAGGCAGTGGGTTCAGAGGCGGCCAGGTGTTCTGAACTCCCGTCCTCTGTCTCGTGCCACAGCCCCGTGCAACTACGATTTCCCCAGCTCTCTCTGGCACCCTCCAGAGAATGCATTTCTAGCACAGAAGTACCTGTCCACACAGAAGACATTTACTGAAACTGGGAATACTCCCTCAAATAACACTTAACTCAAAGACCCTAAAATCTTCAACTCATACTTGTAATGCTGTTCACACACAAGCAAACATTCTTCGTATCTGAATGAGAAGGAAGAGACCATCTTGGTTCAGCTTCAGAAGCACAAGGGCTTCCCAGAGCTGGTTCCCAAAGACAGGCCATCAAGAACATAAGCTGCAAGTGGAAGGAGAGTTGCCTAATTACGAAGGACACAAGCTGGGTGTACGCGTGAGGTTATGCAGCAGAAAACCCGAGGGTCTCCGTGCAGGTCGGAATGTTGTGGACACTAATACGAGTTCTACTCAGCGCAGACCGGGGAGGGAGAGGTGAGAAACAGGAGTGTGTCCAATTGTCTTTCGAGCCACTCTGTATCCAGACTTGGTCCCGTGGGCGTGTGTGTTTCTCCTGCTCATGGTGATCATTCAGAGATATGCACGCCATTATCATTAAGAACAGTCAAAAGGGTTCTGCTAACTAATCATGTTCAGATTTGGGTCCCAGAGGAGCCGCAGGCATATGGAGATTGATTTCTTCTGCCAAAACCTTATTCAGAAAGTAGCTTGTCTAGGTGGTGAAGTGCAAATGGCTTCATTAACAGAATCACTCTTTATTACAAAGGATTTTCACGTTAGAAGGAGCAAGGGTATAAAAAGATCAAGTGAACAGTCTTCCAGACTCACACTCTAATTTCCCACAGAAGGACAGCAACTGAAAGCAAGCCCGCGAGGATCAGACTTGGCATTTGTCGATGGCCAGGCCTTTTAAGATACCCCAGTTAAAAGGGGTAAGCCATTACACAAGTCTGAATATGACTTTATGCAAGAAAAAAAAAAGGCACATAATGCCCAAGTTCCTTCTTAACAGCGCAAGTCCAGAAAATGAGTATAAAATGCCTGCACTTGACAGTCAAGGGAGTCCCATAATGACACTATGTACTAGACCAGCCAGGAAAATTAGCAAGTTATTTGGCGACGCAGACGGAATTGATGGTCTTCTCTGCCACAGGCATAAGTATATTATAAACATAAATCCTGCTGGCCAATCCAGGAAGAGCCAAGAGTTTTCAGCAAGCTAAGCCATCTGCTGCTTCCAAGCAGAATAGACCTAGTGCATCCCCATCAGAGAGAGGTCAATCCAGTTTCCCTTTGGAGGGGAAAGTCACAAGATGCCTGAGAACCTCATTCCATCCTCCTGAGGGCGGGAGTAGAGGGGGGCCCGACCCTCACAAGTAACCCTGCATGTATCAGGGAACAGATGTTCACGCTCCCCCTTTCTTCTACCTAACATTTCCATTGTGTTTGTCTCACAATTGCCTTTTTGCAACCCCTAAGTCATTTTCTCTTTACCTCTACTATTTCACTAGGTTTTCCCCTAAGCAAACATAGCCTACCTTCTTTAATGACAGTGACCAAAGGGACTTAGGCTGGAAGAGAATGCTAACCACATTTTGGGATGGGAAAACCAGAGCCCTCTCTGTTAGACACTTTAAGGAATTTGATAAGTGAAGTCACAGATAAAATTCTCGAAAGCAGTTATGCGGCTATTCTGCCTCTCTGGATTTTCTGCCTCAGCTCAGTTACCAAATGCATCTCAGAGATGATTCTGACAGCGAGAACTTTAGCATCTGCAAGTTCAGTGATTTCTTTTTTAAATTAGAAGCCTTCTCTTCAGTGCCACACATGACAGCATCTTGTTCTACCGGCAAAGGTGCGAACGTGTATTTTTCTCAAAAGCCCATTCCAGGGAGTTCAATGGCATAGATCATGTCCACCAGAGACCCCGGCGACCCCGCACCCGGGCTGTGCATAGGGAACGTGTGCTATTCCCAAGGGGCTAGCCACAAAGCTGCCCAGAAAACGTGCTTTGGTGAAGACAAAACAATGTCATTAATGGTGACTGGCTAAATGTTTATGTCCATGATAAAATTTCTCTCATTTCAATATAGGTTAAAAGTAAGCATCATTTATTTGGGGGTTTTTATTTTTTTTAAGATTTTATTTATTTATTTGACAGAGAGAGAAAGAGAGAGGGCACAAACAGGGGAGCGGCTGGCAATGGGAGAGGGAGAAGCAGGCTCCCCACTGAGCAAGGAACCCAATCCACAGGGCCCTGGGTTCATGACCTGACCCAAAGGCAGTCAGTTCAACAACAGAGCCACCTAGGTGCCCCGCATCATTTGTTTTTGTTTTGTTTTTTTAAGCCTCACTTTCTTGCATTAAATGACACTGTACAGTTCCCTTCTGTCCTGTGTCATTGAATATAATGGAAACTCAGTACCCCAAAGAAAGCCCCTTAACCAGAGATGCCAAAAGTCACATGCATTTCCATGTAACCCCAAATCTATTAACACCTTTGGGGACATGGTACAATGCTCACAACTATGTAGATATGTTAAATTAAAAAGGAAATATGTATATAGTCAAATACTGCTCATACACTGACTTCAGACGGTCAGCTCCTTGAAGCAAGCAAAGAGTCTCACATCAATTTATTCTGTACTATTTCTCCTTCCAGTAAGTGAAATTCACAGGAGAACATTCATAAGTGAAAATATCTATATCCTCAGAATGGGAAAATGCCTATATATAGGAAACATTTTTTAACATCTTCCCTACCTAGAGTAATGTCAGAGGCTTTGGGAGAAGGACTCTTAGTCGGTAACTGTGATCAATTTGAAGGACAATTTACTCCTTCATTCAAGAAGCTTTTGGGCTGAGGCTCAGCTCTAGGCACTAGGGATGTAAAGAAAAAAAATAGCCAAACCGAGAATACATAATAAGTCAGGTTTTGATAAGTGACAGGGAGAAAATAACATGAAGCTAGGGCAAATAGAGCCACCTGGGGACACACGGTCCCTCTTTTTTATACAGTGGACAAAGAAAGCCTCTCCAATTAGGCACCATTTGACCAGATGCATGACAGGAAGGGGACAGGGGAGCCCTGTCCGTATCTGGGGAAATGCAAAAGTCCACAGCTGGAAGAACAACAGAAAGTCCGAGAGGGAAATGACCAAGGATGAAAATAAGAGGAGAGGAAGACAGAGAGGGGCCAGAGCCGGAGGACCTTAGAAATCACTTGTTTTCTCTGAAAGAACTGGGAAACATGCTCCAAGGGTACAGAATGACCCAGCTGTAAAAGCATTGCCCTCCACACTGTGGCTTGTGGGCAGGACAGAGGACGGGAAGCAGACAGAGATGTAACTGAGGAAGCTATGTAACTGAGAACCCTGTGGTTCCCGTCAGGGTGGCAGTGATGGAAGCTAGTCAAGTGTTCAGATGCTGTGCGTAGTTTGAAGGTGAAGCTGACAAGATGAGCTGCCCTAGAAGGGAGGACGAATGCCGGACATTATTTTACTTTTTTTTGTTTTTTAAGATTTTATTTATTTGTTTGTCAGAGAGAAAGAGAGAGAGAGCACAAGCAGGCGGAGTGGCAGGCAGAGGCAGAGAGAGAAGCAGGCTGCCCAGCGAGCAAAGAGCCCAATGTGGGACTCTATCCCAGGACGCTGGGATCATGACCTGAGCCGAAGGCAGTAGTCCAACTGACTGAGTCATCCAGGGCCTGACATTATTTTATTAGCGCTGGACACCAGTGGCCTGACTGATCCCTAGACAAAGCAACACATACATCTCTTACCAGCTGTTTGAGCTTCAGGGTGAAGGGGCTTCCTTTCCTTGCCTGAAAACACATTTGAGTAAGAAAGAGGAAAAACCAGAGATGTTGGGAAAAACAAAAACAAACAAACAAACAATAAACCCAGAGATGTTGGGCAACTAAGAGGAAGCCAAAAGAATGCAAACTAGAATAGCACCAAAAAATTATTAAGTCCTTCCATTTTCAAGTTATTTATTGCCCTTCCACTTTCATACGCCTTCAGGGAGGAAGAGAGTAACAGAACATGACCGGAAAGAAAGCATGACAGGGGTGCCTGGCTGGCTCAGTCGGTAGAGCATGTGATTCTTAATTTTGGGGTCACAAATTCGAGCCCCAGGCTGGGTGTTGAGTCTACTTAAAAAATAAATAAATAAAAATATTTTTTTTAAAAAAGGAAAGAAAGCATGATAGTATATCATGGTCACAGTTGATTGGGGTGTTTAGTCGGAGACCGAGTGGAATTTCTGTTGCTAAGGTAATTACACTGTATTTTGGGTTATAAAAAAGTACCTGCCATATTTTCTCTTACCATGAATCTTGTCTCACAAGAAATAAGTCACTGAATGAGGAAGGCTTTGCATTCATAAGCTCCAGCTCCACATTTGGAAATCAGATCTTGGATCTGTAGATTTTTATCCCACATCATCATGAAGATGATTTCCTCTGAAATCTACCTTTAACAATTTAAGACCATTACCTAGAGAATCTTAGCCTCATTTCTTAAGAACTTCCACTGTGAAATCTGACATAGCAAGGCTACCAAAACAGTGGGCAGTAGTGTCCTCATTGGCGCAGATAACCTGTATTAATCAGCAGAACACCTGGAATGGGACCTCGGGGCCCCAGCCCAAATAAAATTAAGGTGATGAGTAAGAAAACAGGTTCGATAACAAAGCAGGAGGACAAAGCAACAAACGGATGTTGGAAACAGAATTCCATGACCATAGCATTAAAATATCTCAACAAGCAAACATGCTGGGAAAAATTATTTGGGGTTACCAGGAGCAAGGAAATAGAACAGATGGGAACAAAGTAGAATGTCTGTTCTGTTTAAATGTTTGTTTTCCTTTTTTCCTGAGTCTGCTGTATTACACAGTTAGAGGAACACACTCAGAAACCAAGTCTCAGCCACTCAAATGACTAACAGACTTGGCATCCGTAAGAATCTATTAAATAAATATGTTTAGCATTGACTGAGGGCTCAGGTCCCTGAAAAAACGGGGTCATTTTCTCCACAGCCTGGCCAGCCTGTGCATGACAGGTGGAGGAGAAATGGATTTCACAGTGCGAGACAAAGCTGCCACTTGGCTGCATTGATTTCCAATGCCTCCCCAAAGTGTGTGAAGTGAAATCTGCCTTCTGATGGGTGTGAATCGCCCCTTTGTGATCAACAGTGGAGCTTATTGGGTCCTTTTCTACAATCTTCTGTTTTCATTTTGCATCACACCACTTTAGCCTGGAATGACTAACAACTGCTGCTCACCCGCCAGCCTCCCCCCACCCCTGACAAAGCCCAAAATAAGCCACCATACCTCTTGTTTCTGACAGAAACTAGGATCATAGAAATTTGCTTAACCGCACTTAGGAAAATGGGCTAAACTTACACCATTAAAAACCTCATGAGAATTTCATTAGAATAATAGCAAAAGCTCATCACAAACACACACATGGAAATGATAGTACTTTGTTCTCCCCCAGATTTCACTACCTTGGGGAATAACAGATGGGCTAAGACGAGAGGCATATGTAAAATATTTATGAAAGGCAAAGTAATTGAGATAGTAAACTCATAAAACAGTAATTTCCTCTACTATATTCAGCAGCACGGACAAAAATGAGGATATTTTTTACATAATAAAATAAAAGGCACTGGCAGAAGCTGCAGATGAAACACTAAAAGAGAAGCAGAAAAACACGAGTTACCATTCCCTTCAATACACTGAAAAGTGGTTAGGGAAGAAGTGACTACAGAAAGAGTCTGGGTGGGGGAGGGTTTCACTGTCATTATTTCCGGTAAGACAACCTTGAGTTCGTGCGATGTGTATTATCAAGGCCTGCCATTGCTGTGAGTTTTATCTTCTTTGCAAAGAATTTGGACACTCTAACATAGGGCATTCCCTTCAATGTCCCTGTGATGCAGGCAGGTGAGTTGAAGTTCTTCTGCAGATTCCCATAATGGTATCAACATGGGGGTGGGGGGGAGTTCAGGGGAACCTGATGTGAAACTATAACTTGGGATTTTCCACATAACCACCTCTGTAGCCCCTGTCCTTCCTACCCACCTAGTCAAGATACACTGAATTTTTTAGACATTTAGAATGCAGTGAGCAAGAAAAATCGTAAGCTCGAACATAAGAACAGCATGACACTGAGCTCCAGAATAGTGTGGGAATATCACAGGTTTCCAAAGTGCCAACGGGAAGGGTATTAGACTGATCCAAGATGAACACAGATGGGCATGAGCGTATCAGTCCCTGGTTCTCCTATATATACCCCGCCCCCCCATGACCTAGGATTCTTCGTCAAGCTCAGAAAATAAAAAATGGGCACAGAAATAATAAAATTTGATCCTGGAGAAGATGATGAGATTAGTCAGAATGTCCAAGGCATCATGCTTGCCACATGGATGTACATAGGATGTACACAGCCTGAGCCAGCTCTCTCTGCAGGGGTAGTGGATGGTCAATGTCACAGTGTGGTTGGAGCAGCAAAAAGGCCTACCTGTCCCAAAAGAAGGCTGCCCATATGCCTCCTATCTTCTGGTCATTTCTTCAGGTAGAAAAATTATTTCCTTCTCGAAACTTCTGTTCTTTGAAATGCAGCCATTAAATGGTCATTCAGAGAATATTTAGAGAGGATCTATTCCGTGACCAGCAATTGGGATGAAATAATGAAAAAGACAGAGCCTAGCATATTTTCTAGTCAAGAGTATTCATAGACTTAAGACACTAACAACAACAACAAAAATAGGCCAGAAAAAAAATCTGCTTTAAAATTAGGTAATGTGGCAGAGAATAACTAGTCAGTTCTTTAAATTACGTGGCCTGATGATAGCCCTTTTCAGGAGGCAATATTTCAGACGCAGATGACAAGAAGAAGCCAGACATGTGATGGGAAGAGGGAAAAACATTCCTGACAGAGGCGGTGCCAAGGTCTGCCTTGCTGGGATTTTCCATGCTAGAGGACAAACACAAAAAAAGTGAGGGAAGAAATCACAGAATGAAACAAATGCAGAGAGAAAGAGGCACGATCTGACACACCCCGGGATGTGAAATATGGAGGAAGGAGAGCACAAAGGGGATCATCAGAGGAGCCCAGGGCAATGACTGACATTTCAAAATAAACTCTCACTGCCGTATGGAGAAGGTGTGGCAGGGCAGCAAGCGTGAAAACAGAGACGCCCGCGGTACAACTGTCCCAGGAGCCACATGATGGTGGCTTGGCCCAAGGTGGTGGAGGCACAGAAGGGTGGATGGATGTGGGGAGTGAGTTGACTGGGGCACATGACTGGTTTGACATGGGAGGAAGCACCAAACAGGAAGGAAGTAGAACTGTTAGACTTCCAGCTCAGGTCACTGGCTGGAGAGTGAGACCATGCACTGAAGAAAAGGAAGACTAAATGGGGACAGGTTCGGGGATCAAGAGTTACCCTTTGGTCACCTGATTGTGAAAATACAGGCAGAGCCACCTATGGAGGAGTCTGGCAGGCCTCCCACATTTCCACCCAATGATGGCTGGACATCACCTCCCCTTGTTCTTTCTCTTGCCTTCCCCTAGCTTTCATGAAGGTTACATAAGTAGGTTTCATGAGGGTTACATAAGTAGGAGGAAACTTCATAAGGAGTAAAGGAAAATCCTCACATTTGAAATTATCATCATCATCATTTTCCCTCTAGTATTTGTCTAGCACCCACTGTGTTCTTCACTACAGACATGTTTTCTCCCAAAGTTGTACATTTTTAGTGGGATCATACTGTAAAGAAAATCAAACCTGATCCTACAAATGATCGAAGGAACAATATCTCCAAGAGTTAGTGTGTCGCTGGACTATGCTTAACCTCAGACAATCCCAGAGACTTGTCTTTATGGCTTTTCTTACACACCTAGCAGAGAAATCAATGTAAAACTGAGGAGTTGTAGGCTCCCTGGTGGGGAGCCTGCTGAAAGACGTCAGTGCCCCAGATTGGTGATTGAGCATATGATCTCAACGTTTATAATTAGTTTCTCCTTTGTGTTTAAAGAAAATCGTATGAAAAAAATGTCATTTTATGGGACAAGAATATTTCCACTATCAGGCATGAATACTTCAGCAGGAAATGAGCTTATATGATTATTAACCAAGCGATGTACTTAAAGTATGGGACAGCTGACATCAGTTTGACCTGGGCTTTGGTCAGGTAGCCAAGAGGATCAGTTCCTTCTCAGCAAAGCATATCATCATGGACAGGCCAAGGGATGCAACATGGACAGCTCTGACAGGAAATGTAAGGTCATCTGTGATTCTCTTGGCTACATAGTTGCACAGCCTAGGAAGAATGGGGCTCCTTGCCTTTGTTGTTGTTGTTCTAATTCAGTAAAAAGATAAAGCTGTACGTAGATTTCTCATAAAAACAAAACCTTTAAAGTAACATAAGATATGCCTTGCATTGATGAAAACTAAATGCCATATACAGAATGAATATACACATGCGTATTATACTCACACTCTGACACTGTCATCACTGTTGTCATTAACAAGAGCCTCATGCCTTTGGAACGTCACCCCTTCTGAAAATTGTTAAGAATCTGAGTTCTCAGCACCCCAGCCCTTGCTGGAGTGTTCACAGAGGTCACCCACTTGAGCAATGAAAATGCATCAAGCCATTCTGTAAGGCAGTGGAGTTCACAGATGACTCATGAGACTACCTAGAGAAAGCAAATGTAATTGAGGTCCTAAAACTGTAACTAATTGGGGCACCTGGGTGGCTCGGTGGGTTAAGCCTCTGCCTTTAGCTCAGGTCATGATCTCGGGGTACTGGAATTGAGTCCCGCATCAGGCTCTCTGCTCAGCAGGGAGCCTTCTCCTTCTGCCTGCCTCTTTGCTTACTTGTGATCTCTCTCTCTCTGTCAAATAAATAAAATCTAAAAAAAAACCAAAAAAAAAAACCCATAATTAAGTTAACAATCTTTAAGAAATTTGCAGAGAAAATTAATTAAGTTAACAATCTTTAAGAAATTTGCAGTTTTGCACATTCTATCTTAACCAATTTATAGCTTATCAGAGCTAATTTTAAATCCATAAGCAACTCCTTTCAACAATGATGCTGTTTATGAACTCTCCACAAGGGATGACATTAGTGGAGGTATGTGTCAGGTACAAACGAATTTTGAGCACAACACATTTAGAAGGTTGGCCTACTACAGCATTAAATCACTTATCTTTTTCCAAAGTTAAATTAATTTTATTTATTTTTTTTTAAGATTTTGTTTATTTATCAGAGAGAGAGAGAGGGAGAGAACAAGCACAGGCAGACAGAATGGCAGGCAGAGGCAGAGGGAGAAGCAGGCTCCCCGCCGAGCAAGGAGCCCGATGTGGGACTCGATCCCAGGACGCTGGGATCATGACCTGAGCCGAAGGCAGCTGCTTAACCAACTGAGCCACCCAGGCGTCCCCCAAAGTTAAATTAAAAATGGGTTTTTGAACTTAATTTTAACAAGGGTCTGAGATCATCTGTTCCATCACCTACGTGGCTCACTCGACTAACACTGAATTTTCTGACCTGTTTTGTTTTCCAGCTTCTGCCAGCACCTATGTCCCCACGGTGTGCAATGGGCGAGAAGTTCTTGACTCCACCACCTCATCTCTGTGATTGTGAATTCCAGTTCAGTTCTCGTGTTTTTAGACTGTTAGACAAAAGTGCTCGCGTGCAGCTCCGGAATATGGAAACAGAGCAAAAGAACCCTAGTACCTTTTTTTAGAAACAGTACGATAAATTATTTTTGAGGACTGTACAGTATATAGTGATGTGCTAGAACTTTTTAGGCTGATTTTAGCGCCCCTATTATTAACGATTCCCCGGGACACGGAAATAACCATTGTTTACAGAGCTGAGCATTGGTGACAGGGTCTGACAGGGTCCGTCTAAACAAAAATATGGTGGCAATATTAGGTAACTTTTTTTCCTATGAAGTTTTTTGTAGGTCCTTGTTGTAACTAATTTAGGATGAGTTTCTATGTTGTATATTAAAGTTACATTATGTGTAACAGATTGTTTTTCTCAGCACAAGATAAAAAGCATCTGTATTAATGTAAAAATACTGAGAATAAAACCTTCAAGGTTTTCCAGCATGGTGGATAATGGCTTATTCTTTTTCAGTCACTCTAAGAAACTGGAATAATATGTTGACTTTAGATTATTTCTACTTTTAATGTCAGCTGTAATTTTCTATTGTGCTTCTCTTTACACCTACGTGTGCTCTGAACACAAGCTGTAACCCTTCTAGACAGTTCTGAGCAAATCTGGATTTTGGAGATCACAAAGGTCAGAATTTCACTGATGATACCACAGCTCTCCGGCAATGTCAGTGGCCAGATGACAACACATATGGGGTTCTTTAAGCACATCTGTACCGCAGCCCAGAATTTGCCCAAATCGGCCTCTGATATAGTCAGGAGAGGGTTCTTGCATTCGGAATGCAGGCACTGTGGCCTGCCAGGGAAGGCGGGATAGCTCTCATTTTCAAAAGCATAAAGATGGGAAACTATCCTAATATAACTATTTTAAACTAACCAGGAAGTTACTAGGAAGGAGGCTGGGAGAGCATCCTGTCAACCCATTGGAAAAACACGCTCACCAATGAGAGCTAAATGGAGCAATAAAATGCAGGATATGTTATCATCCAGGGCATTTCTGAAGTCCCCATTCATGTTTAGTGACATGCTTGTCACTAAACTTGAATATTTTACAAAGCTCAGTGCAGGAATGAACAGGGAAATTGTGGATAAAGTAAAACTAGCTCATTCGTACCCACACTTTCCTACTTCCCCTTGTAAATCCTTCAGTCACAAATAGTTTTTCAATGTCGGAAAATTCACTAAGAACTTATCTTCCTGCCAGGTCCTGCACCATGTACCATGACTAGAGAACATACTCATGTCCTGCGGCTGATTTAACAACCTACAACAAATGGGATCACTTAAAGTAACAGAAAAGTTATTCTCTTACAGTTCTGGAGACCAGAAGTCCAAAATCAGAGTGTTGGCAGCGCTGTCCCCCACCGAAGTTCTAGGGGAGAAGCCATCCCATGCCCCTTGTAGCCTCTGGGGTTGTCAGCTTCCTTGGCTTGTGGCCCCATCACTCTGGTCTCTGGCTCCATCTTCACATCACCTCCTGTGTGTCTAGCTTCCCCTCTGTGTGCTTCTGATAACAACAGTTGTCACTGCATTGGGGACCACCTGGATAGTCCAGGATAATCTCATCATAAGAGCCTTAAATTGTTCATATCTGCAAAGGTCTTTTTTTCCAAATAAAAAAACATTCCCAGGTTCCAGAGGTTAGGATATAGACCTATCCTTTACGGGGGGGTGGAGGGTGGGGAGGCCTCTTCAGCCCATGACAGAGAGAAGATGTGATGTAGTTCCTGCCTTTAAGGACCATAAAGACGGGAAATGATGCTAATGGAAGAAGGGTGACTGAGGAAAACTGTGAGAGGAAAGAAGAGGAGACTCAAGGATAGAAAGGGCACACGGGGGGCACCTGGGTGGCTCAGTGGGTTAAAGCCTCTGCCTTTGGCTCAGGTCATGATCCCGGGTCCTGGGATCGAGCCCTGCATGGGGCAGAGCCTGCTTCCCTTCCTCTCCCTCTGCCTGTCTCTCTGCCTACTTGTGATCTCTGTCTTTCAAATTTAAGAAAAAGGCATATGGGCTCAATAATCAGGGCCTGGTTCATTAGGATGTACCAATGTTATTTTTAAAAAATCTAACAATTGTGAGCAATGGCACACAGCCAACAGGAGTGGGCTTGGAGGACATAAAGTGAGGAGTCAGATGTTTGAAATTCTCTCCTTCCTTCTGAATGCATTTGGGTCAGCAATGGAACCAATCCATCCAGAAGTCACCAGATGCTCAAAGACAGCAGTGCAAATCAGTCTCTGAAACTCATATTCAAGGAAGAACCTGGACTGGGGGTATGGGTGGGGAGGACTGGATAGTAGATTCAAGGCAGTAAATGGCAGAAGAGCATCCTGCTGTGGAGGACAGTGGTGGGAGTGCCAGATACGTGCAACCCAAATGAGCATCTGTTCAAGGTAAAGACTGAGGCTAGGCTGATGGGAGGGAGAATAAACATAATCCACTGATGGGATGTGACAGTTGGAGGAAGGCCGTGTCAGATGGGCGGTTCAGAGACACAGCTGATGCCTAAAACAATCAAACTGATCATGGATCTTCTTAAACAAGGCAATGAGGACATGGCTGAATCTTGAGAACACTGGACTGGGGAGAAGGGTTTTGACCTACGGGGCCACTGTACCTTTCACACTCTGCCTGCACTGGACACAGAGTAACTGACAGTTCTCGTCGTTTTCTCTTCCCTTGTCCTAAGCCTTGTTTCCTATTGGAAAGAGCCTGACTTAACATGTGATCCCTAGAAATAATTTTTTTGGAAAAACATTCAGAGTATGTATGGGAAAACAGCAACTATAAAACAATTTTTACATAAGCCATTTCGAACAAATAGGTTTTAATTTTTTTTTTTTTAACTCTGGTAAGAACATTTCATCCTTCCAGAATATAAAACCAGTTGAGCGGATCCATCTTTGCAAACTCTTCCTGAGTTTCAGGAGGTCAAGCAGGACGATCTGCCCTACTTATTAACATATCAGAACCTAATGCTATGGGTGACAACCATTGGCATTCAGAGTGTTTACAGTCTCTGAAGCATTCTGGGTCCTCTCCAGTTTAAATACTACTAGATCCTCTTGCCCACTCAGATTCATCATGGTAATATAAAAAAGTCCCATTTTCAAGTTGTGGGGCAAGCTGGTTGGCAGACCACACAAGGGACAGATTAAGAAAGAAGCTGAGGAAAGAGGTGATTCAGACAGTGCACTTTTACAACTTTCACCTCCACTTTCCCTGGGCTAGCCCCTGCTTTCCTCACTTAGCCATCATGATAGCTTCAGGTCCCCAAGCTCTTCGCTATAAGCCTGGAGAAGCCAAGAAAAGTGAGGTGCCAGGAAGATGGAACAGCAGTGTGGGTTCTAACCGCCATAGCTCTAATAACGAAGGTCCAAACCTGTGAAGAAGGCCATGATCACCCCTGCCTTGTGACACAAAGTTGAGGTTTATAGAACTCCCACTGGTTTAACTCTTTTACTTCACCCAAACAATGTAATCTGAAAGCAGCCATCTGAGATAAAGGAAGAATTGTTGCACTCCACACCAAAACTACTGATACCCACAAGCTATTTTAGACAGAGCTCTTCTTCTAAGACTCATTAATAAGATGAAAATTCCAACAGATTAAAAGCCGAACTGGGACATTTTATTCAAGGAAATTAGAGGCCCATTTCTCAAGCCACCATCATTAAAGGAATTCCATCTTTTGTAGCTCAGTAGGTCTTAAAATAGGATTTGGTAAACGTGTGTGGATGGAGGTGTGTGCTTGCCTGGATGCAGGCAAATGGATCAGGTGAGCCTCTCTGGTCAAGATTCAAGCTGGGATTCAAGATTTTATGCTGAAACTACTTGTATACATCAACAGCCCCTACTTGGGGATAGTATGGTTACTTTAAATGGATCTATATATAAGATTGAGTAGTATCTCCAAATCCAGTTATCTTAGCAATAACTATTACACAAATCCCAACAAGAAAAGGTGTGTAAATTAACCTTGCTGGTTGAATTTGAACCCACTCACATACCCTAGCTTTATCATTTGCTAGTCAATATCCAGAACTGAGTCCCAAAACTACAAGAGAAATGCAGAAGAGTATCTGGCTTTGCCTTAGTGTAGGTAATTACATCATCAAGGGAGCGTGATGGCTTATTTCCTTCCTGCACATTTCTAGAGACTTGAGAAACTTTTGAGGTGCTAAGCACCTAAGAAATCAGATTCTTCTGCATCATTTTGTTTGTGGGTGGCAGTGATTAAAACTAATGGTCTACAAACCATAGCTCGCAGGCCAAATCCTAGTCCAGCACCGTCTTTTGAAGGCCTGTGAACCAAGAATGCTTCCACATTTTTTAAAAGTAGAGGAAAGAATCAAAGAAGAATATGTCATGACAAATGAAATTTAAATGACACTCAAATTTCCATGTATATAAATAAAATTTTATTGGCATGCAGCCACACCCATTGGTTTACATTATTGTCTGTGGCTGCTCTCATACTACAGACTTGCAACAGAGACCACATGTCCTGCAAGGCTGAAAATATTTACTACCTGGTCCTTTACAGCAAAAGTTTGCTGGTCTCTCTGATCTAGACAACTACAATAGTAGTATCAATTGCGATGGTAATATCAATATCCACTACAATAGTGTTATCAATTTTCAAATATTTGTCCCCATCTTCAAGCTTTACTTCCTTCATTTATAATTCTAAAAGGAACTCATCTGAAAATGTTAAGCTAAAAGAAACAAGGTGTGGGCGCCTGGGTGGCTCAGTGGGTTAAGCCGCTGCCTTCGGCTCAGGTCATGATCTCAGAGTCCTGGGATCGAGTCCCGCATCGGGCTCTCTGCTGAGCAGAGAGCCTGCTTCCCTCTCTCTCTCTCTGCCTGCCTCTCCATCTACTTGTGATTTCTCTCTGTCAAACAAATAAATAAATAATCTTTAAAAAAAATAAATAAAAATAAAAGAAACAAGGTGTCTTCTCTAAAAGAAAGGTGTCTTTCTAAAAGAAACAAGGGTGTCATCTCTAGCCAGTCAATGTGAGGGTGAAATCCATTTAACATTCAATGAATACATCAGATGCTGGGTTGTTTTTTTGTTTTGGTTCTGTTTTTGTTTTTTTGCTGTTTGGTTTTTTTTATTTTTATTTGGGGGTTCTTTTTTTGTTGTTGTTTTAAAGTCTACTCACCATGGCACATCTTCTTTAGGGCAACCTGAATTTAGGACTTCTTCCTATAAATCTGAGCTAACATCCATAGTTATGATAAGAGATGTGAGGGTATTTTCTCTCAAGAGGAAGACCTACTCTACATATCATCTGTGTAAAAAAGATAAATGTGAGCAATATACTGACTTTAAACTTGCCAGTGAAGTCATCTTCCCACTCCAACTTCCAGGAAATTTACTTTCAAGAAGAAGAGAGAAATGATCTGCACATAAACCTTTCATTAGGAATCACCAAGAGCCACATGAAGTAGTTCTACTAATAGATGTCAAAAGACAGTTGACCCAATCTGTCCTGAAGAATCAGTCAATCATGACCCATCACCTGGGAACCTAGAGACTCCAGTTCATGAGTGACTGGAGCCAAGCAATTCCTCCACATCACCCTTTAAACCATCTTTTCTCCTTGGGGAGAAAATAATCACAAAACTCTACACAAAAATACTATGAAACATTTTTAATCCTGGAAAGGACTTGATTTACTAGTAACCAAAAAGGGGAAAAGTCAACAGGAATAAAATTCATTCTTTTAAATCAAGTGGACACATATCCAATTGCTCAACATTGTTAAATAGCATGATGTAATTTATCCATAGAAGACATTGTCTCATCCAGTGGAGAAGCGATTTAAATATATTTTGACAGAGTGCTAGGAGATATTATAGACGACAGTAGGTTTAATGTAGTATTTAAGGCTTCAAAACCTGTGCCTTTTAGAAAAATAACCTAGAACTTCTCCTACCATTTATGAGGGGGGGAAAAAAAACAACAAATGTCTATTAAAAGTCACAGAAACATGATTAATTTGTTTATGCCTTCAACATTCCACTAAGCTCCACAAAGGCAAGACATAAAATTACAGTGAATTTTATAGCCAAGATTGGTCTGAATATTCTCCTCATGATATTATTTCTTTCATACTTCCTCAGTGCTTGGAATAAAATGACAGATCACTGGGATCCAAAGGGGGAAAGGCAGCTCCTTTCCAAAGATGGGACTGAGCTGGCAAAATCTATTTTATATATCTAAAATTAGAAATAAAATAAATTCTTCAATACAAACTACATTTTCAGAGAGTTCATTAAAATTTAAGGCATTTTTTGACATGTCAGAGATTTTAGTCCAGTGACAGGAGAAGAAAGAAGCTACCTGGGAGCAAATCCCAATTATCTCTATGGCTTGGTACATACACATGGAACACAGCCGAAGATGAAGAGAGGTGACAAGTGACTATGTGGAACCTCCTAGCTCTGTCCAGCCTGGACACCTTTGCCAGGGCTCCTCTGAAAAGAAGCATCTCCCATGTATTGTCATTCTTCAGTTTAAATTTTGATGAAGATGGGAAAGGCTCATCTGCACAGTTACCAGGATAAATGTGAGCAATGCCAACATAATTTCTTGTAATAATTTCTTATTAAAAAGCAAGATTTAAGAAACTGAGTGTGAAAAAGGTTGATGCTAAGTGACGCCCTCCCTGAATTTCACGACAAACAACAAAATCATGGCAATCTCACCTATACTGATGAATCCCACAGCAAAGATGTATACAAAAACGAACACTCATCCAATGATAATAGGATGATGGTTCAGGGTTTCACCCACCAGTCGAGTAACTGCAATTATTTATTTTCTCCCACTTTCCACCAAAATAAAGACATCACCTGCCAAATCAAAAGTTACAAGTCATATGTCCTTGAAAGGCTTGGGGCAAATCTTACACAAACCCTGCCCCTATGGCCTGCCTCTCAGGCAATCACCAGTCTTTTTAAAAAAATTCTAGATTAAGATCTACAAAGATTACTGTTTATTGAAAACAAACCAGAGCACCTTAGATCATCAGTGGTCAGTAAACTCCCCTCTTTCCCAGTTCTAAAACAAGAGAGGTTACACACAATTAGTTAGAGCCAACTTCATTCAAACTTCTTTCAACAGATAATATTCAAGTCGTGCTAATTCTTGTAACCCATCCATCAGAGGAAGTATCACAATTACCTGGATCACTTTTGAGTAAGAACAACACGTATTTCCTAATTACTTATGGTACAACCACATTCTTATTATGAATACAATTAAATGCAGTTTCCCAAAATTGAGTTCCATCCTTATTTACTCAAAAAGAAAAACTTCTATGGAAGTCATAATCCTCAATGTCTTAGCAGAAAAATAACCATGTAACTTTGATGCTTGATATAGGGCCAGTGTCCCACTGCCATTTTCTGTGAACCATGAAATTATCCCAATACCTCTGCACAGTTATGTATATTTATACACAGGCCATCCCACTTTCTTCTTCATGGTTTTGCATGTCATCTGATAAACAAGACTTCTCACTCATTTGAAATTGTACTTCCAGCATTACATAAATGGTCTTAAACCATTTGATTTCCATAATACCATCAGCTTGTTTGTTTTAATGGAAAGTCAGGCTTCTCTTTGCCTTTTTTTTTTTTTTTTTTTTAATATTCCTTCAAGTCTTTCAGTCAAGCCCTTCTTACCAGTTCCAACAAGGATGAAATTCCAAAGGCAAATGTAAGTTTAGATAACCCAAACACATGTTTACATGTTTATTCTTCCTGAAAGGTTACTGCTTACTTAGGCTTCTGAAATCAAGAAAGACCCTATGGAAAAATGAAAAATTTATTGTCTTTCTTTGTTCACCATTTTTTAATAGAAAAGATGTTTTAAGGTCTGTCAGGAAAATAAATAATGGGAAAAAAACTATACCTTAAAATTTTTCAAATCTTCCCCCAAACTATAAACAAAGAAAAGACATAAATAGAATCACAATGCATATGCTCATATCTGCCCTCCAAAGCACACTTTTATGTAGAAGTTATAAAGAATAAAAGTTACCCATTAATTATATGGCATGCATCAGCAGTGCGCTGGTGGGCTTAACCTCGGTTTTCAGTTATGTCTATTTACAGATTAATCTCTTCCTGAGTTGAGTTTCATCTTCCATTGAGACCCAAGCCATTTGCTTTTGTATTTTTGGCAAAATACTTGACCATGTGATAAGGCAATCAAACGGTTCAACCTCCTTCCCTTTTCAGCGGCATGGCCCTCTGTGAGATCACCAACGTGCTGGATATGAAGACAGGATCTAAGCTACAGTCCTGTAGAACTAGAGATCAGGTTTCTGTGTTCATTAGTCTGAAGGCTACAGCACTGTCTTTTCATATATTTGGGGATCTTGAGGATTTCAGTTGAACAGATTCGAAATGATCTTCTTTTTCCTATGAAGAAAAAAACATTGAAGCAAAATCAACTCATTCAAATTCCACTAAGATTTTAGGATCTTATGAGTCCAGAAGGAAAGTTCTGGAAATCATTTTAATCTACAGACCTGCCAGTTGTGATTAGGATTTTACATTTAAAGGAGAGTGGTAGATAAAAAACAGATAGCATCCCTACCCTGAAGGATGCTTTTGATGGCCAGGAAATAAGACAGACAATCCAAAAATAGAGGCAAACACATGATTGCAATAGATAACCAAAAAATACAGCTTCACAAAAAAAATATTTTAGTGAAGAAACCACCGAGACCAGACCCTTCCTAAGGGGATATCTGACCTGGGTGCTGAAACAGATGACCTTGCCATATGAATTTTGGACACGAGAACTGACAGAAGCTATATATTCACAAGATGCATAGAATACGTAGTAAGAAGGACAGCAGAAATAAATAAGGAGAACAGCAGTAAGACACAAGATCCTTTGGGTTTGTTGACATGTTTTAGGAAAATCTGTTGGGTATATACCGTCTAAAGATTAAAAACAAGTCATCTTAGATAATAAATCAAAAATTTATCTCAGCTATATCATTGCTGACTTTTGTTGCATATTACATTCAAAGCGCAGCCTATTAAAATCAGTACTTCTTTAATGGGGAAAAGAGAATTAAGAGAAGAGATTTCTCTCAATGTTGCACTGTGAAAGTCAGGAAAAACTTTCTGGAGTCTGCTAGAATGGAGTGGGGGACCATGCTTTCAAATAAAATAACAATGAAGAGAACTAGGAGTATTTTAAAATAAAGGAAATAGGAGAGGGGCCAATCCTAGGTGCAAACCGATGTGTGTCTGAAGTAGAGAAGTGAAATGAGAAAATAAAAGTGAGTAAAGCCTGAGTATCTGTCAGAAAAAAATAAGGCAACTTTTATGCTTTCTCTAATTTGAGTGGAGAAATCCAAGTCTGAAGTCCAAGACTTCAGTCAAGTTTTCAGGCTACAGGGAAAGGAGTATGTGAAAAACGTCACACGAACACTACCATCTCACTTTCCCTTGCCTGCACTAAGATGATGTGCCTGCGGGAGGGCAGACCGCACCTCTCCTCAGTGCTCTCACTCTCTCACTCAAGAAGTTTGCCTGGAGTCTCATGTTGACCAGATGGCATTTCATTGAAATAACCATTGATAATTCCAGTGTTTATTATGCCCCAAGGCACTGCAGGATCAGGACTAAACTTGAGGACACAAACTGTCTGTCCTCAAGGAGCTTACAGTGTATTGTGGAAAAGAGCATTAGGGTACCAGGAATAAACTAGAAAGGAAATCTGAGATTTTTATGACCTTTCCTTGAGAAGATTTAATTCAATATGTTCCAGAGGGGAGAAGGGAAAGAGGCCTGTTATTGACCCTAAAGCTGTGATTTGAAAAAACACTGAAAACACTTTATAAAATCATGTTATTAGCATCCTAGGGCTTTAGATGTTGTGTCCTCTTTGTTCACATGGGATTTTTGCTCCTCTTATTGAGAAGGTAGGATATATATGTACTCACACATTTGTGTGTGTGTGTGTGTGTGTGTGTCTGTGTCTGTGTGTGTACTTAACACCACTAACTGAGACTTATAGATGACAAGAACTGTAGCTTATTCATTTTTAAAATTCCCAAAACATGGCTCCAGGCCTAGTACATGGTAGGCTGTTACTGCTTATGCAAATGTACTGAAATGCCACATTTCAGAAGGGAGAACACCGGATTGAAACTCAGGAGATGGGTTTTTAATTTCTACCTAACCTTCTCTTAGACAAAGAAGGGAACCTCTCTAGATATCAGTTTACTCAAGTATGACATAAAAATGCCATACAAATGATTTTTCTGAGTTCTAAATTCAAGAATTTATTTAAAAACCAACTTCCCCCAGAAGCTTCTCCTTCTCCTAAGGTCATAGCCTTATTGCACTCCCTTCTCTGTACTCCAAGGGACCCTGTATAATGTTCTCATCACACTGGATAATGGTATGTGTCTGTGAATGATGTTCATGTGTTGTGTACTAATAAACCAGATAGTTTCTGACATAAGAAACAGCATCTAATTTGACAAAGCACCAAGCCCAGGCAGGATGTCTATCGGATAGTATCCCATGAGTGATGATGGAAACAAAAACAAACAAACAACAACAACAACAAAAATGCCTGAAGACACATTTTTGTAGTCACTGAGAAAAGCCAAGAAAAGTAAACCCGTAAAAAAAATCCGACACAGCCAGTGTATTGGGAGGAAAATACCAAATAAGGTTTGACTTTAGGACAGGAATAAACATATATATATAAGATAAGCCAGATCTTAAATGATATAACAGTTAAGACACTTTACAACCATTTTCACTCCACAGAGCCAGGCACAACACATTTTTTAAATGGGAGATACAGTAAGACTTGTCTAATGATATTAATAGCAGATTTATTCATAGCTACATATTGGAAATAGCCCAAGTATTCATCAAGAGGAAAGCGTTAAAAAATTTTGGCAAATCCACACAACAGAATACTAATCCTGAATAAAAAGGAATCTACCACCGATTAACACAGGGTAGATACATCTCAAAAATGTTTTGTGAGTGAAAGAAAATTTACACAAAATACTATATACTGTGTAATTAAAGTTATATGAAGTTCTAAAACAGATAAAACAAATCTACGGTTTAAAAAAATCACTACAGTAGTTTCCTTTAGGGGGTGAGGATGAGGATCAATTTCATGCAAAAAGACATGAGTCCACTTTCAGGGATGAGGTTAATATTCTATTTTTTGATAGGATTTGGGGTGACACAAGAATATGCACTTCCCAAGGGCTCATCAGATTGCATACTTGTTATGTGGGCATTTCACTCTATGTGAACATTGTCCCTTAGAAAAAAACTGAAAATATTGAATTCTCTCATCAATTATACGTATCCTGCAGTGTTTAGTTGTGAAATGTATTGAATCCCGCAGTTTATTTTGAAATGCATCAACAAAGATTTATTGGTAAATGAATAGAGAGATAGAGATTTAGAAAGATAGGTAATAAATCAAATACAGTAAAATTTAGGTGGTGGGTATGTGGCTGTACCGTTGCACAGTTCTTTCAGTTTTTCCATAGCATTTTAAATTTTCATTGAAATGATTTTTTAAATTATTATGGCAATTAAAATTGCTCTTCAAAACAAAAAGAGGTGCACTCAACCTTCTCAGGGAGAAAGACTTTATCCTCCACCATGCTTCCTGTGACTATTTTCAGGAATCTTTTCAAGCTTTCAATTTTATGGTTATAAAATAACAATGAAGGAGGTACTGCAAGAGGAGGAAATACTTTATAGTTTATTAATACTTGTAATTCCTGGGGACCCTGGGTGGCTCAGCTGGTTAAGCATCTGCCTTCAGCTCAGGTCATGATCCCAGGGTTCTGGGTTTGAGTCCCACATCAGGCTCCTTGCTTGGTGGGAAGCCTGCTTCTCCTTCTCCCCCTCCCTCTGCCTCTCCCCTTCCCCTGCTTTTGTTCTCTCTAGCTCTCTGTCAAATAAATAAAAATCACTTTTCCTCAAAATCTTTCCTGGGGCCTGAATGCTTCCTTCATTACAAAACAATGCCCTCTCAAAGAGGGAATCACAAAATCAAATCAGGCAAGAGAAGTCTAAGTATACTGACGATGGGAGATCATTCTCCATGGGTCTCTCATGTTTCTGCAAGTGTTCTGAGGAAGACATTAATTGCCCTTCATGGTACACAATCTTCTCAAAGCTGTTTATATTACAAAAAGCCTTGGAAGAACACAAGAAAAGTTTGCTTGCAGCCCTGATATTGTCTCCCCCTGCAGAGCCAATGGCAGATATGCTTCCTGACTGTTAGAAAAGATTCAGATTCCCCAACCTAAGTGCTCATTTCTGCAACATAACACACTGTGTATCACTTGGGCCACCTCACTCGGTGGGAGATAGGGCCTGAGGAAACAAAATAAGCATTCATTTTGGCCACTGCTACTGCTGTGAATAATAGACTTGTTTTATTTCTGACCCAGGAGACTCCTTTCTTCAAAATGTCCATAAAAGTATGCAGGCTAATTTGTTGGCTAACAAATATAGTGCAATTTCATAACCACTGTAATTCCTCGCTGTTTTGCTGATGAGGATGGAAAATTGACGGGTGTCTTTTTAGTAGAATAAGTATGACAGCCTCACACATTGTTTAGCAAGATTTGAGCAGAGTCCATGAGACTTAGCAACGAACATGGTGACCAAACTGTATGATCAACAAGGCAGTTAAAGTTCTCCATTTCACTGCCTGGAAGTGGAAAGGAACCGGGGAGGTGGTTGTAGGCTGAATTCTGGGAAGTGGTTCCAAGAGTTCATGGTTCGGCTGCCTAAACGGTAGCCTGGATGCTGTTAATTCTTCTCTGGGGACTTCCTCACCAATCAGGCCATCAATTGGGTGTGCTCCTTGGTAACAAGTAGTACTAAAATACAACCTGATGGGAAAAGGTTTCACCTCCTTTCACAAGAGGTTACAGAGACATGCGCCAAAAATGACCCTTAAAGAAAAAACAGAAACCACTTATGGCCAGAAACTAGGTGAACTGTTATATTTTGGCAGATTCTCTTTGGAGATGATGTGGCAGGAGTCAATGATTATTAAGAATGGCAAGAGTGGGCCAACCTTGCGCTAAACACCCCTTGTGCTCTATCATGCCAACTTTAGATGTGTTCAAAGATGACAGTAAAAGGTCTCAGAGATTTTGTAGTGGGTCCCCATGGCAATAACAGAGCTTTGGCCCTCTTTAGCAGATTTCCCTGAAAATCAGTAGAAAACCTCCACAGGAAGTCTAGGGAGGGGCTGATGAGCATTGGGGCTCTTAGTACCCCAGATTGGGTTACTATGTGGAAGATCACTGGAGAATGAAAAACTGACCCAAAGGAATCTTAATAAGTTAATATGATCAGCCCCACCCTAAAGCTTCCCCTATCCTTTATTTTAAAACAAGGCAATAATTTAGATTTATGAAAATGGAACAAGAAATAAGGTAGATTCCCTTATTTTAAAAAAGGCTCCAATATGTAAGTCAAGCCTAAATCAATAAAAGACAAAACACTTCCAGTGTCAGTCTGAAATCAATCCAGCTGGGACTAGGACAAGAAGGAGTCCTAACACTGAAATAGATGATACCAGGAATGATAACCTTGCCATGCAACATGGGGTTTTAGGTGGACCAAAACACTGGAAGTTTGCTTGAGCAGCACTGCTTAAAAACAAAAGCAAATGCTTTTGCTTGCTATTGTCACAGAAACTCTTTCTCTCTGCACCCTTAACCTCTTCCTCCTCATCTCTCTTGACCTTGGCTGCTTTATGGAGAAAGATGATTAGTTTTTCTGACACCAAGAGGGACTGAAGGCCAGGCACAACCATCTACATCAGTTATGTAGCCTTGAGGAGGGGAAGGATTCAAACATTTATGACCATCCTACCAGAACCTGTGACAGGAAAGGAACATGTGAATTCCATTAATGGGGGTTAAGAAGGTTCTCATCGGGGAAGCTAAGATAATGGGACCTTGTGTGATGAGTTCTGCAGGACTATCCAAGAAGCCGCTGTTGTTGCTTCTACATTCAGAAATCTAGAAGGAATTGATGGTACATGCATACACATCCTCGTATCCTAAGTACCAGCGGTGATTCCCCTGGTCAAGAGCAGTCCCATGGAAAGGAGAGATAGCAGAGCATTGCAAGGGCTCCTAATTCCTCTGCCATTTGCAACAAATGTCTGTGTCAGGATTACACACAAGTGTCTCTACTTGCCGGTGCCGAAATGTGTCATGACATAAATGATACAATGTCAGTGTCAAGTCAAAAGTCTCAGTCTCAACAGCATTGCCTCTATTGTCAAACTTCTGCCAACAAAGGTGGCTGATAACACACCCCCCCACCACCAAAATTCAGGAAACTGCTATGTAAGTAAAGTTTCTTGAGACGAGGTGACCAGATTTGTAATGCTAACTCTATCGGGTAGTCATGCAGGAACAGTCCAGCACTTGTTTAGACTGCATGGCCTCACTTGAACAGGCTACCTGTCTTCAGTAAGCTGAATCATGCTCTCCACCTTTGTGGCCTCCCAGCCATAATGACCAATTTGGGACAGAATTCTCAGTGATTGCTGGTTCTGACAATTAAACACTTCAGCAATGGAAAGGAGCCTGCCCCAGAGGCATCTTTGGGGATTTTAGATTCATTACCTTGATATGGCTACCGGGTATAGCCCTTCTGAAAAGCAGCTATAGCTTATAGCTGAGTTCTTGTCAAAACTGAAAGCCATTCCTGTGCACATCTTGTGAGTCTATAGCCCGATGGTCACATTGACGGTGGGTCAGCAAGGTGGCAAAGACCTAATAAGTCTCACTTATAAAATATAAGTGGTATATTCAAGAATATGGCTGGTCCTGCCCAGAAGCATCTCAATCTCATGTGAAAAAAATGGCAGCAGACCCCTTTGGGGCAACTTTGTCTCTTACTCTACCTCCAAAAATGAACCCACTGGCTCTAGTCCTTGGTTTATCTAAGTTCTACATTATGTCTATGTTATGGTATGTCTATGTTCTATGTTCTGTCTGATTCACTGATGGTTTGCAAAAGTGGAAACCCAGTGGGTGTCCACCAGCAGCTGTAGCTGTCCTATCTCAGCACCAAGTACAAATAACTGAAAACCTACAAAATTGTTTGGTCTAGTGGGCTAAACCCACAGCCATTCTCATAGCTGTGGCCAGTACTTATCTTGATAAATCTTATTAGATCACCACGAACTCTTGAGCTATCACCAAGCATCAATACACTATTTGGTCTGCCACTTGGAAAACTATAGACTTAACACATCAAATTTACTCCTCTCTGTGACCAAATTCCAGAAACAAATCTCAGCTGATCAAATCATCTGGGTCACTCATGTAGATACTTGCATTAAGGACTCGTGATCTGAAAAGATCAAAGAGAATTACACACACAATAGAGATTGCATAGGACAGACTGCCAAAATGCTGCATGGACCCATCATTCTGCCCACTATAGCAATGAATCTGTTTTGAGCAGCACTGCTTAAAAACAAAAGCAAATGCTTTTGCTTGCTATTGTCACAGAAACTCTTTCTCTCTGCACCCTTAACCTCTTCCTCCTCATCTCTCTTGACCTTGGCTGCTTTATGG